>NC_052312.1:0-111890 GCF_016432855.1 Salvelinus namaycush
TACCAACACTATCACTACCACCACCATCACTACCACTACTACCACTATCACTACCACCACCATCACTACCACCACCATCACCACTATCACCACCATCACTACCACCACTATCATTACCACCACCATCACCACTATCACCACCATCACTACCACTATCACTACCACCACCATCACTACCACCACCATCACCACCATCACTACCACTATCACCACTATCACCACCATTACCATCACCACTATCACCACCATCACTACGAACACTATCACTACCAACACTATCACTACCACCACCATCACTACCACTATCACTACCACCACTATCACTACCACCACCATCACCACTATCACCACCATCACTACCAGCATCACCACTACCACCACCATCACTACCACCACCATCACTACCACTATCACTACCACCACCATCACTACTACCACCATCACCACTACCACCACCATCACTACCACTATCACTACCACCACCATCACTACCACCACCATCACCACTACCACCACCATCACTACCACTATCACTACCACCACCATCACTACTACCACCATCACCACTACCACCACCATCACTACCACTATCACTACCACCACCATCACTACCACCACCATCACCACTACCACCACCATCACTACCACTATCACTACCACCACCATCACCACTATCACCACCATCACTACCACCACCATCACTACCACCACCATCACCACTATCACCACCATCACTACCACTATCACTACCACCACCATCACTACCACTATCACCACCACCACCATCACCACTATCACCACCATCACTACCACTATCACTACCACCACCATCACTACCACCACCATCACCACTATCACCACCATCACTACCACTATCACTATCACCACCATCACTACCACCACCATCACCACTACCACCATCACTACCACTATCACTACCACCACCATCACCACTATCACCACCATCACTACCACTATCACTACCACCACCATCACTACCACTATCACCACCACCACCATCACCACTATCACCACCATCACTACCACCACATCACTACCAATCCAGTGGACTGATGGCAGCAAGTGGATTGATGGAAGCCAGTGGATTGATGGCAGCAAGTGGATTGATGGAAGCCAGTGGATTGATGACAGCCAGTGGACTGATGGAAGCCAGTGGATTGATGACAGCCAGTGGACTGATGGAAGCCAGTGGATTGATGACAGCCAGTGGACTGATGGAAGCCAGTGGATTGATGACAGCCAGTGGATTGATGACAGCCAGTGGATTGATGACAGCCAGTGGACTGATGGAAGCCAGTGGATTGATGACAGCCAGTGGACTGATGGAAGCCAGTGGATTGATGGCAGCCAGTGGACTGATGGAAGCCAGTGGACTGATGGAAGCCAGTGGACTGATGGAAGCCAGTGGACTGATGGAAGCCAGTGGACTGATGGCAGCCAGTGGACTGATGGCAGCCAGTGGACTGATGGAAGCCAGTGGATTGATGACAGCAAGTGGACTGATGGAAGCCAGTGGACTGATGACAGCCAGTGGACTGATGGAAGCCAGTGGATTGATGACAGCCAGTGGACTGATGGAAGCCAGTGGATTGATGGAAGCCAGTGGACTGATGGAAGCCAGTGGATTGATGACAGCCAGTGGACTGATGGAAGCCAGTGGATTGATGACAGCCAGTGGACTGATGGAAGCCAGTGGATTGATGACAGCCAGTGGACTGATGGAAGCCAGTGGATTGATGACAGCCAGTGGATTGATGACAGCCAGTGGATTGATGACAGCCAGTGGACTGATGGAAGCCAGTGGATTGATGACAGCCAGTGGACTGATGGAAGCCAGTGGATTGATGGCAGCCAGTGGACTGATGGAAGCCAGTGGACTGATGGAAGCCAGTGGATTGATGACAGCCAGTGGACTGATGGCAGCCAGTGGATTGATGACAGCCAGTGGATTGATGGAAGCCTTCAAGGGAAACTAAGAGAGAGATGCTGTTTATGAACACAGCAACTGGAGGTGACCGGAGACAATAGTTTGGTTAAACGGTACAAATATGACCTACGCAGATCGATCTAGACAGCGAAACACAAGAATAGCGACAAAGTGGGGTAGCAATTTAGCGGGTCAGACATGAGGCGTACTGTATGATCTAATGTTTACAAAAAAGAATGCCAGCCACGTCACGGACATCAACGCTGACCTACTGGACGAGCTAAACACTTTTTGCTCATACACGACGACTCTGAGCTGCTGAGGAGAGCCCCAGAGGACACCGAGGTCTCCACGGAGGACGTATGTAAGTCATTGAAACATGTTAACCCTCGCAAGGCTGGCGGCCTAGACGACATCCCTAGCCCAGCCAATTCACAGCACTGGGACTGAACTCCTCCCTATGCAGCTCCGTCCTGGACTTCCTGGCGGGCCGCCCCCAGGTGGTGAAGGTAGGCAACGCTATCTCCTTGACACTAATTCTCAACACGGCGGCCCAACAAGGGTGAGTCCTCATTCAGCTCCCTGTATACCCACAACTGCATGGCCTCACACACTCTGACGGCGTAAACAACCTCTCCCTCAACGTCAGCAAAACAAAGGAACCGATTGTGGATTTCAAGAAGAACCACACTGGGCACCCCACCCATTCTCATCAATGAGGGACGGTCAAAGACTTCAAGTTCCTCGGCGTACACATCTCCGAGAAGCTGAAATGGTCAAACCAGGATGCTGGAGAAACTTTGGCCTGTCACAGAGGGCCCTCACAGTGTTCTACAGAACCACCTTCGAGAGCACACCATTGGTTGAACACTGCCTGCCCTCCAGGAAACATACAACACCAGGTGTAGCAGAAAGGCCCAGAAGATAATCGGGGACCCCAGCCACCTGAGCCATGGCATGTTCTCCCCGCTTCCATCACTCAGACGTGGGCAGAACAGGAGCATCATGGACCCCAGCCACCATCAGGGCGATAACTGGAAGACTGGCCAGTAGCTTCTACCCCCCAGACCATCAGGCTGCTGAATAGACACCACTAGTCAGCTGTTTCTACCATCAGGCTGCTGAATAGACACCACTAGTCAGCTGTTTCTACCCCCAGACTATCAAGCTGCTGAATAGACACCACTAGTCAGCTGTTTCTATCCCCAGACTGTCAAGCTGCTGAATAGACACCACCAGTCAGCTGTTTCTACCCCCAGACCATCAGACTGCTGAATAGACACCACTAGTCAGCTGTTTCTACCCCCAGACCATCAGACTGCTGAATAGACACCACTAGTCAGCTGTTTCTACCCCCAGACCATCAGGCTGTTGAATAGACACCACTAGTCAGCTGTTTCTATCCCCAGACTGTCAAGCTGCTGAATAGACACCACTAGTCAGCTGTTTCTACCATCAGGCCATCAGGCTGCTGAATAGACACCACTAGTCAGCTGTTTCTACCATCAGACCATCAGACTGCTGAATAGACACCACTAGTCAGCTGTTTCTACCACCAGACCGCTGAATAGACACCACTAGTCAGCTGTTTCTACCATCAGACCATCAGGCTGCTGAATAGACACCACTAGTCAGCTGTTTCTACCTCCAGACCCTCAGACTGCTGAATAGACACCACTAGTCAGCTGTTTCTACCCCCAGACCATCAGGCTGTTGAATAGACACCACTAGTCAGCTGTTTCTATCCCCAGACTGTCAAGCTGCTGAATAGACACCACTAGTCAGCTGTTTCTATCCCCAGACAATCAGGCTGCTGAATAGACACCACTAGTCAGCTGTTTCTATCCCCAGACCATCAGGCTGCTGAATAGACACCACTAGTCAGCTGTTTCTACCCCCAGACCATCAGGCTGTTGAATAGACACCACTAGTCAGCTGTTTCTATCCCCAGACTGTCAAGCTGCTGAATAGACACCACTAGTCAGCTGTTTCTATCCCCAGACCATCAGACTGCTGAATAGACACCACTAGTCAGCTGTTTCTACCCCCAGACCATCAGACTGCTGAATAGACACCACTAGTCAGCTGTTTCTATCCCCAGACCATCAGACTGCTGAATAGACACCACTAGTCAGCTGTTTCTATCCCCAGACTGTCAAGCTGCTGAATAGACACCACTAGTCAGCTGTTTCTATCCCCAGACAATCAGGCTGCTGAATAGACACCACTAGTCAGCTGTTTCTATCCCCAGACTGTCAAGCTGCTGAATAGACACCACTAGTCAGCTGTTTCTATCCCCAGACCATCAGACTGCTGAATAGACACCACTAGTCAGCTGTTTCTACCATCAGACCATCAGGCTGCTGAATAGACACCACTAGTCAGCTGTTTCTACCATCAGACCATCAGACTGCTGAATAGACACCACTAGTCAGCTGTTTCTACCATCAGACCATCAGGCTGCTGAATAGACACCACTAGACTGCTGTTTCTATCCCCAGACCCTCAGACTGCTGAATAGACACCACTAGTCAGCTGTTTCTACCATCAGGCTGCTGAATAGACACCACTAGTCAGCTGTTTCTACCCCCAGACCATCAGACTGCTGAATAGACACCACTAGTCAGCAGTTTCTACCCCAGACCATCAGACTGCTGAATAGACACCACTAGTCAGCTGTTTCTACCATCAGGCTGCTGAATAGACACCACTAGTCAGCTGTTTCTACCCCCAGAACATCAGGCTGCTGAATAGACACCACTAGTCAGCTGTTTCTTCCATCAGGCTGTTGAATAGACACCACTAGTCAGCTGTTTCTACCTCCAGACCATCAGGCTGTTGAATAGACACCACTAGTCAGCTGTTTCTACCCCCAGACCATCAGACTGCTGAATAGACACCACAAGTCAGCTGTTTCTACCCCCAGACCATCAGGCTGCTGAATAGACACCACTAGTCAGCTGTTTCTACCCCCAGACCATCAGGCTGCTGAATAGACACCACTAGTCAGCTGTTTCTATCCCCAGACCATCAGGCTGCTGAATAGACACCACTAGTCAGCTGTTTCTACCCCAAGACCATCAGACTGCTGAATAGACACCACTAGTCAGCTGTTTCTACCCCCAGACCATCAGGCTGTTGAATAGACACCACTAGTCAGCTGTTTCTACCCCCAGACCATCAGACTGCTGAATAGACACCACTAGTCAGCTGTTTCTACCCCCAGACCATCAGGCTGTTGAATAGACACCACTAGTCAGCTGTTTCTACCCCCAGACCATCAGACTGCTGAATAGACACCACAAGTCAGCTGTTTCTACCCCCAGACCATCAGGCTGCTGAATAGACACCACTAGTCAGCTGTTTCTACCCCCAGACCATCAGGCTGCTGAATAGACACCACTAGTCAGCTGTTTCTACCCCCAGACCATCAGGCTGCTGAATAGACACCACTAGTCAGCTGTTTCTATCCCGAGACCATCAGGCTTCTGAATAGACACCACTAGTCAGCTGTTTCTACCCCAAGACCATCAGACTGCTGAATAGACACCACTAGTCAGCTGTTTCTACCCCCAGACCATCAGGCCGTTGAATAGACACCACTAGTCAGCTGTTTCTACCCCCAGACCATCAGACTGCTGAATAGACACCACTAGTCAGCTGTTTCTACCCCCAGACCATCAGGCTGCTGAATAGACACCACTAGTCAGCTGTTTCTACCCCCAGACCATCAGACTGCTGAATAGACACCACTAGTCAGCTGTTTCTACCATCAGGCTGCTGAATAGACACCACTAGTCAGCTGTTTCTACCCTCAGACCATCAGACTGCTGAATAGACACCACTAGTCAGCTGTTTCTACCCCCAGACCATCAGGCTGTTGAATAGACACCACTAGTCAGCTGTTTCTACCCCAGACCGTCAAGCTGCTGAATAGACACCACTAGTCAGCTGTTTCTACCCCCAGACCATCAGACTGCTGAATAGACACCACTAGTCAGCTGTTTCTAACCCCAGACCGTCAGGCTGCTGAATAGACACCACTAGTCAGCTGTTTCTACCCCAGACCATCAGACTGCTGAATAGACACCACTAGTCAGCTGTTTCTAACCCCAGACCGTCAGGCTGCTGAATAGACACCACTAGTCAGCTGTTTCTACCCCAGACCATTAGACTGCTGAATAGACACCACTAGTCAGCTGTTTCTACCCCCAGACCATCAGGCTGCTGAATAGACACCACTAGTCAGCTGTTTCTACCATCAGGCTGCTGAATAGACACCACTAGTCAGCTGTTTCTACCATCAGGCTGCTGAATAGACACAACTAGTCAGCTGTTTCTACCCCCAGACCATCAGGCTGCTGAATAGACACCACTAGTCAGCTGTTTCTACCCCCAGACCATCAGGCTGCTGAATAGACACCACTAGTCAGCTGTTTCTACCCCAGACCGTCAAGCTGCTGAATAGACACCACTAGTCAGCTGTTTCTACCCTCAGACCATCAGGCTGCTGAATAGACACCACTAGTCAGCTGTTTCTACCCCCAGACCATCTAACACCACTAGCTACCCCCCAACAGACAGCTACCCTGCCCCCCAACAGACATCTACCCTGCCCCCCAACAGACATCTACCCTGCCCCCACCCACCCAACAGACATCTACCCTGCCCCCCAACAGACATCTACCCTGCCCCCACCACCCAACAGACATCTACCCTGCCCCCCAACAGACATCTACCCTGCCCCCCAACAGACATCTACCCTGCCCCCCAACAGACATCTACCCTGCCCCCCAACAGACATCTACCCTGCCCCCCAACAGACATCTACCCTGCCGCCCTACAGACATCTACCCTGCCCCCCAACAGACATCTACCCTGCCGCCCTACAGACATCTACCCTGCCGCCCTACAGACATCTACCCTGCCGCCCTACAGACATCTACCCTGCCCCCCAACAGACATCTACCCTGCCCCCACCACCCAACAGACATCTACCCTGCCCCCCAACAGACATGTACCCTGCCCCCCAACAGACATCTACCCTGCCCCCCAACAGACATCTACCCTGCCCCCACCACCCAACAGACATCTACCCTGCCCCCACCACCCAACAGACATCTACCCTGCCCCCCAACAGACATCTACCCTGCCCCCCAACAGACATCTACCCTGCCCCCAACAGACATCTACCCTACCCCCACCCCCCAACAGACATCTACCCTGCCCCCAACAGACATCTACCCTGCCCCACCCCCCAACAGACATCTACCCTGCCCCCCAACAGACATCTACCCTGCCCCCCAACAGACATCTACCCTGCCCCCAACAGACATCTACCCTACCCCCACCCCCCAACAGACATCTACCCTGCCCCCAACAGACATCTACCCTGCCCCACCCCCCAACAGACATCTACCCTGCCCCCCAACAGACATCTACCCTGCCCCCAACAGACATCTACCCTGCCCCCCAACAGACATCTACCCTGCCCCCCAACAGACATCTACCCTGCCCCCCAACAGACATCTACCCTGCCCCCACCACCCAACAGACATAAATACAAATAAATTCATAAAAAATCCTACAATGTGATTTTCTGGATTTTGTTTCTCATTTTGTCTGTCATAGTTGAAGTGTACCTATGATGAAAATTACAGGCCTCTCTCATCTTTTTAAGTGGGAGAACTTGCACAATTGGTGGCTGACTCAATACTTTTTTGCCCCACAGTAAATAGTCCGGGGTGCCATTTGATTAATTATTCAGCAGTCTTATGGCTTGGGGGTAGAAGCCTTTTGGTCCTAGACTTGGCGCTGGTATATCTTTTGCCATGCGGTAGCAGAGAGAACAGTCTATGACTTGGGTGACTGGAGTCTTTGACAATTTTTTGGGCCTTTCTCTGACATCACCTAGTATAGTATATACAGAGTCAAGAAAAAGTATGGGAACCCTTTGGAAATACCTGGATTTCTGCATAAATTGGTCATGAAATTTGATCTGATCTTCATCTAGGTTTCTATAATAGACCAACACAGTCTGCTTAAACTAATAACACACAAACAATTATACTTTTTAATGTCTTTATTGAACACACTGTGTAAACATTCACAGTGCAGGGTGGGAAAAGTATGTGAACCCTTGGATTTAATAACTGGTTGACCCTCCTTTGGCAGCAATAACCTCAACCAAATGTTTTCTGTAGTTGTGGATCAGACCGGCACAACGGTCAGGAGGAATTTTGGATCATTCCTCTTTACAAAACTGTTTCAGTTCCACAATATTCTTGTGATGTCTGGTGTGAACCGCTCTCTTGAGGTCATGCCACAGCATCTCAATCGGGTTGAGGTCAGGACTCTGACTGGGCCAATCCAGAAGGCGTACTTGTTGAAGCCATTCTGTTGTTGATTTACTTCTGTGTTTTGGGTCGTTGTCCTGTTGCATCACCCATCTTCTGTTGAGCTTCATTTGGCGGACAGATAGACTAACATTCTCCTGCAAAATGTCTTGATAAACTTGGGAATTAATTTCTCCGTTGATGATACCAAGCTGTCCCGGCCCTGAGGCAGCAAAGCAGCCCCAAACCACGATGCTCCCCCCACCATACTTTATAGTTGGGATGAGGTTTTGATGTTGGTGTGCTGTGCCTTTTTTCTCCACACATAGTGTTGTGTTCCTTCCAAACAACTCAACTGTAGTTTCATTTGTCCACAGAATATTTTGCCAGTAACACTGTTTAACATTCAGGTGCACTTTTGCAAACTTCAGACATGCAGCAATGTTTTTTTAGGACAGCAGTGGCTTCTTCCGTGGTGTCCTCCCATGAACACCATTCTTGTTTAGTGTTTTACGTATCGTAGACTCGTCAACAGAGATGTTAGCATGTTCCAGAGATTTCTGTAAGTCTTTAGCTGACACTCTAGGATTCTTCTTAACCTCATTGAGCGTTCTGCGCTGTGCTCTTGCAGTCGTCTTTGCAGGACGGCCACTCCCAGGGAGAGTAGCAACAGTGATGAACTTTCTCCATGTATAGACAATTTGTCTTACCATGTACAGATGAACATCAAGGCTTTTAGAGATACTTTTGTAACCCTTTCCAGCTTTATGCAAGTCAACAATTCTTAATCTTAGGTCTTCTGAGATCTCTTTTGTTCGAGGCATGGTTCCCATCAGGCAATGCTTCTTGTGAATAGAAAACTCTAATGTTGTGAGTGTTTTTAATAGGGCAGGGCAGCTCTAACCAACATCTCCAATCTCGTCTCATTGATTGGACTCCAGGTTAGCTGACTCCTGACTCCAATTAGCTTTTGGAGAAGTCATTAGCCTAGGGGGTTCACATACTTTTTCCAACCTACACTGTGAATGTTTAAATGATGTATTCAATATAGACAAGAAAAATACAATAATTTGTGTGTTATTAGTTTAAGCACACTATGTTTGTCTGTTGTTGTGACTCAGATGAAGATAAGATCAAATTTGATGACCAATTTATGCAGAAATGTATGCAGAAATTTAAATTTATGCAGAAATCCAGGTAATTCCAAAGGGTTCACATACTTTTTATTGCCTCTGTAGGTCCTGTATGGCAGGATGTACTGGGCTGTACACATTACCCTCCGCGGTGCCTTATGGTCAGATGCCCAACGGTTCCCATGTCTGTTAAGATGTCTGTTAAGATGTCTGTTAAGATGTCTGTTAAGATGTCTGTTAAGATGTCTGTTAAGATGTCTGTTAAGGGGAGTAGGAGTACAAGGCGGTGATGCAACCAGTCAGGATGCTCTTCTGTCTGCGTTGTCCGTTTTGTCTTCCATTGTTTTGTTGTTGTTTGTTTATTTTCAGCCCCCGTCCACACAGGAGGCCTGGTTGCCTGGTTGCCTGGTTGCCTGGTTGCCTGGTTCAATATAGGTTAAATAAAATAAACCGAGACTCTGTGATATGATATTTCCACGAGCAGCTCATAGATGAGACGTTACATGCATATGTAACGGATGTGAAATGGCTAGCTAGTTAGCGGTGGTGCGCGCTAATAGCGTTTCAATCGGTTACGTCACTCACTTTGAGACCTTGAAGTAGTGGTTCCCCTTGCTCTGCAAGAGCCGCGGCTTTGTGGAGCGATGGGTAACGACGCTTCGTGGGTGAATGTTGTTGATGTGTGCAGAGGGTCCCTGGTTCGCGCCCGGGTTCGGGGCGAGGGGACGGACGCAAAGTTAAACTGTTACACATAACAATACACTTACAAGAGTCACAGAATATCTTCCCCAGTGGAGGCTGCTGAGGGGAGGACAGATTGAACAGAATAAATGTAACGGTATCAAACACCATTTCGTTCCAGCCGTTATTATGAGCCGTCCTCCAATCAGCAGCCTCCACCGATCTACGCATGCGCAAGGCTGCGCGTCAGTTTGCTACAACACGATAGAGTCGCGGGACCAAAACAGCCTTCGTGCTTCATACTCTTAGTTGTTGTGAAAATCTTGCCGATATATTGTTGTGCATCTCGCTGAGTCTTTAACTAAAACTCTATCCTGTCTCTTCTGTAGTTTCTCCCCAACCAGAATCTGACCACGCTGACAGAGTGTATCGCCATCAGGGATCAGCTACTCAGCAGGAAACTAGAGGAACACAAGGTACACACACACACTCCTCTATCCTGTCTCTTCTGTAGTTTCTCCCCAACCAGAATCTGACCACGCTGACAGAGTGTATCGCCATCAGGGATCAGCTACTCAGCAGGAAACTAGAGGAACACAAGGTACACACACACACTCCACAGGAGGTTGGTGGCACCTTAATTAGGGAGGAGGGGCTCGTGGTATTGGCTGGAGGGGAATCAGTGGAATGGTATCAAACACATGGTGTCCATGGTTTCAAAGGTGTTTCCATGGTTTCCAGGTGTTTGATGTCATTTAATTTCCAGCCATTATTATAAGCCATCCTCCCCTCAGCAGCTTCCACTGACACACAAAAGCGCATGCACGCACACACACGCACGCAAGCACACACACACACACACACACACACACACACACACACACACACACACACACACACACACACACACACACACACACACACACACACTGAGGGAAAGTGGACAAGGAAAGGAAGCCATCCTACAGTATTGAGACACAGCCTTGACCTCTGACCTCTAACCTCTGATCCTCCGCAGGTGTCGCTGATCGGCGGGGAGCCCCGTGACCTACTGGACGCTCTGCTGCAGGGTCAGACGAGTATCAAACATAACCAGGGGTCAGGGGTCAGAGGTCAGGGGTTAGGAGCGGAGCAGGAAGAGGAGGGGATCAGCGATGACCACGTCTTGATGACTGCGGCTGAAGCATTCGGAGCCGGAGTAGAGACCACCTCGACGACACTACTCTGGGTCCTGGCCTTCCTCCTGCACCACCCACAGGTAGGAAGGAGGGAGGAGGAAGAAGGAGAGGGGGGGACTGGGGGAGGAGGGAGAAAACCAACTGAGAAAAATGAAGAGACAATGAGAGAAGTTTTAGAAACACCGCAAGTTATATTCAAGAAATCTGCTCTCTACTGAACTGTCTCGTCCATCCCCCTATCCCCCCAACCCAGGTCCAGGAGCGTGTGCAGAAGGAGCTGGATGAGGTGGTGGGTTGTGTAAGGAGTCCAGATGTGTCAGACCGCCCTCACCTGCCCTATCTGGACTCTGTCATCAATGAGGTCATGAGGATACGCCCTGTCAGCCCCGTCCTCATACCTCACACCGCCCTGACTCACAGCAGGTAACTAACACACCTGACCTACCTCACCTGTTATAGTCCCATCCCTCCTGACTCACAGCAGGTAACTAACACACCTGACCTACCTCACCTGTTATAGTCCCATCCCTCCTGACTCACAGCAGGTAACTAACACACCTGACCTACCTCACCTGTTATAGTCCCATCCCTCCTGACTCACAGCAGGTAACTAACACACCTGACCTACCTCACCTGTTATAGTCCCATCCCTCCTGACTCACAGCAGGTAACTAACACACCTGACCTACCTCACCTGTTATAGTCCCCATCCCTCCTGACTCACAGCAGGTAACTAACACACCTGACCTACCTCACCTGTTATAGTCCCATCCCTCCTGACTCATAGCAGGTAACTAACACACCTGACCTACCTCACCTGTTATAGTCCCCATCCCTCCTGACTCACAGCAGGTAACTAACACACCTGACCTACCTCACCTGTTATAATCCCATCCCTCCTGACTCACAGCAGGTAACTAACCCACCTGATCTACCTCACCTGTTGTAGTCCCATCCCTCCTGACTCACAGCAGGTAACTAACCCACCTGACCTACCTCACCTGTTATAGTCCCCATCCCTCCTGACTCACAGCAGGTAACTAACACACCTGACCTACCTCACCTGTTATAGTCCCATCCCTCCTGACTCACAGCAGGTAACTAACACAACTGACCTACCTCACCTGTTATAGTCCCCATCCCTCCTGACTCACAGCAGGTAACTAACACCCCTGACCTACCTCACCTGTTATAGTCCCCATCCCTCCTGACTCACAGCAGGTAACTAACCCACCTGACCTACCTCACCTGTTATAGTCCCATCCCTCCTCACTCACAGCAGGTAACTAACACACCTGACCTACCTCACCTGTTATAGTCCCATCCCTCCTGACTCACAGCAGGTAACTAACCCACCTGACCTACCTCACCTGTTATAGTCCCCATCCCTCCTGACTCACAGCAGGTAACTAACACACCTGACCTACCTCACCTGTTATAGTCCCATCCCTCCTGACTCACAGCAGGTAACTAACACACCTGACCTACCTCACCTGTTATAGTCCCATCACTCCTGACTCATAGCAGGTAACTAACACACCTGACCTACCTCACCTGTTATAGTCCCCATCCCTCCTGACTCACAGCAGGTAATTAACACACCTGACCTACCTCACCTGTTATTGTCCCATCCCTCCTGACTCACAGCAGGTAACTAACACACCTGACCTACCTCACCTGTTATAGTCCCATCCCTCCTGACTCACAGCAGGTAACTTACCCACCTGACCTACCTCACCTGTTATAGTCCCATCCCTCCTGACTCACAGCAGGTAACTTACCCACCTGACCTACCTCACCTGTTATAGTCCCCATCCCTCCTGACTCACAGCAGGTAACTAACACACCTGACCTACCTCACCTGTTATAGTCCCATCCCTCCTGACTCACAGCAGGTAACTAACACACCTGACCTACCTCACCTGTTATAGTCCCATCCCTCCTGACTCACAGCAGGTAACTAACACAATTGACCTACCTCACCTGTTATAGTCCCATTCCTCCTGACTCACAGCAGGTAACTAACCCACCTGACCTACCTCACCTGTTATTGTCCCATCCCTCACACCGCCCTGACTCACAGCAGGTAACTCTACAAGATGAAAAGCCTAATACAATAGTACATCCTTGCACGTAAAGCATAGTACAGCATACTACAGCATACTACAGTATACCAAAGCATACTACAGCATACTGCATCATACTACAGCATACAACGGCCTACTACAGCATACTACAGCATACTACAGCATACTACAGCATACTGCAGCATACTACAGCATACCACAGCCTACTACAGCATACTACAGCATACTACAGCATGCAAAAGCATACTACAGCATACTACAGCCTACTACAGCATACTACAGCATACTAAAGCATACTAAAGCATACTACATCATACTAAAACATACAAAAGCATACTACAGCATACTACAGCATACTTTAGCATACTACAACATACTACAGCATACTACAGCATACTACAGCATACCAAAGCATACTACAGCATACTACAGCATACTACAGCATACCAAAGCATACTACAGCATACTACATCATACTACAGTGTACTACAGCATACTACAGCATACTACAGCATACCACAGCATACTACATTATACTACAGCGTACTACAGCGTACTACAGCGTACTACAGCATACTAAAGCATACTACAGCATACTAAAGCATACTACAGCATACTACAGCATACTAAAGCATACTACAGCGTACTACAGCATACTAAAGCATACTACAGCATACTAAAGCATACTACAGCATACTACAGCATACTACAGCATACTAAAGCATACTAAAGCATACTACAACATACTACAGCATACTACAGCATACTACAGCATACCAAAGCATACTACAGCATACTACATCATACTACAGCGTACTACAGCGTACTACAGCATACTACAGCATACTAAAGCATACTACAGCATACTGCAGCATACTACAGCATACTAAAGCATACTACAGCATACTACAGCATACTACGGTATACTAAAGTATACTACAGTATACTTCAGCATACTACAGCATACTACATCGTAGTAAATCGTGGTAAAGCGTACTACATTATCAAACTTTCACATACTATAAAACGTATATTTTCGCATACCCAAAATGCCTACTATTTAGAGTTCAAGTTCAGGTATTTGGACATGTTCAGTCTCTCTGTCCTCCCCAGTATCGGCGGTCATTCCATCTGTAAGGGAAGCCGTGTACTGGTGAACATGTGGGCCATACACCACGACCCGGAACACTGGGACCAACCAGAGGACTTCAGACCAGGTGAGATCCTCACACACACACACACACACACATACACACACACAGTTGAAAATAACACACCCCTCCCTTCTCCCTCCGCAGAGCGTTTCCTAGACGACAAGGGCCAGCGCTTCATTCCTTCCTGTTTCATGCCATTTGGGGCAGGGCCTCGGGTCTGCGTGGGCGAATCACTGGCCAGGCTGGAGCTGTTCCTGTTTGTGAGTGGTCTGCTGCAGAGGTTCAGCTTCAGCCCCGCCCCTGGGGATTCCCTACCCGACCTGGAGGGGCGCCTAGGGGTGGTGCTACAGCCACTCAGATACACCCTCACTGTTACACCTAGACCAGGCTGGGAGGGGGTGAGGGGGGGGGGGGGGGAGGGGGAGACTGAGGGGGAGGGGAAGAGAGTGGGGAGGGGGTAGAAACTGGGGGGAGGGGGGAGAGACGGAGATGGGGGGAGGGAGGGGAGGGGAGGGGGAGTGGTGGAAGGTTTTAGGGGGAGGGGGGATTGACTGAGGTAGAGGGTCAGGGGGAGTGTTGGAAGGATTGAGGGGGAAGGGGACAGACTGAGGGGGAGGGACTGGGGGGCAGGGGAAGAGAGGGGGGAGGGGGTAGAAACTGGGGGGAGGGACTGAGGGGGAGAGATACTGAGGGGCTGAGGGGAGGGGAGAGAGACTGAGGGGGAGAGATACTGAGAGGGAGGGACTGAGGGGGAGAGATACTGAGAGGGAGGGACTGAGGGGGAGAGATACTGAGAGGGAGGGACTGAGGGGAAGAGATACTGAGAGGGAGGGACTGAGGGGGAGAGATACTGAGAGGGAGGGACTGAGGGGAAGAGATACTGAGAGGGAGGGACTGAGGGGGAGAGATACTGAGAGGGAGGGACTGAGGGGGAGAGGTACTGAGAGGGAGGGACTGAGGGGGAGAGATACTGAGAGGGAGGGACTGAGGGGGAGAGATACTGAGAGGGAGGGGGAGACTGAGGGGGAGAGGGGAGACTGAGGGGGAGAGGGGAGAGGGGGAGGGAGACAGAGACAGAGACTGAGGGGAAGAGGGAGGGAGAAGGGAGCATGCAATGCATCTGACTCTTGGTAATTCAATGTTTTAATTCAATGTTTTAAATGTCCATAATCAAACCAATAAATGATGATAACCTAATGAAATATATCTTTATGGTTCCATTTAACCATCACAGAGACTACTGATGGGAGTTAGTTTAGTATAGTTTAGATATTTATTATCAGGCAGACGTACAGTATATAGACAGGCTGATTTAGGACACAGACAGACACAGAGGGTTACTCTCTAATCAACAGAGATCTATAGTAACAACTGGTCTGGGAGCAGACTGTAGTAACAACACCTCTGTTAGACAAACCATACCACAGGAGTGGACCTTTAAATCCCAGATTGGCCGTTTAAATCCCAGGCCGGCCCTTTAAATCCCAGACCGGCTCTTTAAATCCCAGACCGGCCCTTTGAATCCCAGACTGGCCCTTTAAATCCCAGACCGGCTCTTTAAATCCCAGACCGGCCCTTTGAATCCCAGACCAGCCCTTAAGATCCCAGACTGGCCCTTTAAATCCCAGACTGGCCCTTTAAATCCCAGACCGGCCCTTTAAATCCCAGACCGGCCCTTTAAATCCCAGACTGGCCCTTTAAATCCCAGACAGGCTCTTTAAATTCCAGACCGGCCCTTTAAATTCCAGACCGGCCCTTTAAATCCCAGACCGGCCCTTTAAATCCCAGACCGGCCCTTTAAATCCCAGACCGGCCCTTTAAATTCCAGACCGGCCCTTTAAATCTCAGATCGGCCCTTTAAATCCCAGACCGGCCCTTTAAATCTCAGATCGGCCCTTTGAATCCCAGACCGGCCCTTTAAATCCCAGACCGGCCCTTTAAGTGACTCTGAGAGGGAAATGTGGACCCGACTGTATTAGCTGGATGAGCCTGGTTCTTGACCGGTTCTGCTGTCTAGCTAACTGTTTAATAGATCTGGGACCAGACTAGGACGAGGCTGGGATCTGTAAAAAAGGACAGTTTCCATGGAGATATGATACAGTAAACTCCTGGGGAGCAACATCATATGTTGTAAACATCAATAACAACAATAATAACAACAAAATCAGAACGCCATATGATATTCAAAAAGTCTCCGTTTTCCTCATGATCCGCTGTCATCGAGTCACATTCCCACAGTCTGGTAACAGAGGACATGCTGGGATCTGTAGTTCCTAAACAAACACTGCTACACTCTCTCCTAGAACTACAGTATGTCTGTGTGCTTCGGCATGTCTCTGGGTTTAAACTGTAGAGGAATGGACCAAATGGAAACCTAATCCCTATAGTGCACTACTTCTGACCAGAGGCCCTTAAGGCCAAGCCTAAAGTAGTGCACTATGAAGGGAATAGGGGGCCATTGGGAATGCAGCTATACTGTATGTGAGTAGGGAGAATACTGGAACATGTAGGCAGAATACTGACTGACCGGCTGGCAGACTGGTATACTGACTGACAGGCTGGCAGACTGGTTTACTGACTGACCGGCTGGCAGACTGGTTTACTGACTGACCGGCTGGCAGACTGTTTACTGACTGACTGGTTTACTGACTGACTGGTTTACTGACTGACTGGCTGGCAGACTGCTTTACTGACTGACTGGCTGGTAGACTAATTTACTGACTGACTGGTTTACTGACTGACCGGCTGGCAGACTGGTTTACTGACTGACCGGCTGGCAGACTGGTTTACTGACTGACTGGCTGGTAGACTGGTTTACTGACTGACTGGCAGGTAGACTGGTTCACTGACTGGCTGGTTTACTGACTGACTGGCTGGTAGACTGGTTTACTGACTGGCTGGTTTTCTGACTGGCTGGTTTATTGACTGACTGACTGGTTTACTGATTTACTGGTTGGTTTACTGACTGACTGGTTTACTGGTTGTTTTACTGACTGACTGGTTTACTGACTGGTTGGTTTTCTGACTGGCTGGTTTACTGACTGACTGACTGGTTTACTGACTGACTGGTTTACTTGTTGTTTTACTGACTGGCTAATTTACTGACTGGCTGGATAGTTTACTGGCTGACTTTTTTTACTGACTGACTGCCTGACTGGCTGGTTTACTGGCTGTTTGACCTAGTGACGTCATGGGTGTTCTCTTCAGTAAAACTCCCTCTGTTCCTCCATGGTAGAAAGATACAACTCTCCTTCTGTACAGAGCCTCTACAGCCAGACGGACGGACACTAGCTAGAAGATCACAGCACCTTGTGTTTCTCCCGTATGTTAGCCATGTTGTTAAATGAGCACAGCACACTGTTAGGAAACAAGACTCAGGACTTAATGAACGGTGATCCTTAAATGTGACTTTTTCCGGCGTTAGGATTCTAAATGTCTTGTAGTGTATCCATGGCTTGAGGGCAATGTGAGCTGTAGGTGTAGTTGAACACAGACACACTTTGGTTCTGAGTTCTTCTCTGCTGAACTGCAGCATCTGAAGGTCAAGCTGGCGAGAACGAGGTGCTCTGAAACACTCTGGATATAAAAATGTATTCTGGTCCTGCAGAACTCTGGACTAGAATCAGTCATGTAGATTCTAGTGATCAACAGAGTTCTAGAACATTCCTGTTGACCCTGTCCGTTCTAGAACATTCCTGTTGACCCTGTCAGTTCTAGAACATTCCTGTTGACCCTGTCAGTTCTAGAACATTCCTGTTGACCCTGTCAGTTCTAGAACATTCCTGTTGACCCTGTCCGTTCTAGAACATTCCTGTTGACCCTGTCCGTTCTAGAACATTCCTGTTGACCCTGTCCGTTCTAGAACATTCCTGTTGACCCTGTCAGTTCTAGAACATTCCTGTTGACCCTGTCCGTTCTAGAACATTCCTGTTGACCCTGTCCGTTCTAGAACATTCCTGTTGACCCTGTCCGTTCTAGAACATTCCTGTTGACCCTGTCAGTTCTAGAACATTCCTGTTGACCCTGTCCGTTCTAGAACATTCCTGTTGACCCTGTCAGTTCTAGAACATTCCTGTTGACCCTGTCCGTTCTAAAACATGAACACTACTACAGTCAGATAGACACACTGACAAGATCCCTGTCTGGTCCGGTGGAGTCACACTGTCACACTACACTACCCAGAGTTCCACAGCAGGTTTAGACACATGGTAGTCAGGTTATTGCCTTGCTATTGGCTGGTGTTATACACTGTTACTATGGTTACTATGAGAGAGACAGAGCTAGTGATGTTAACAGAACTACAGGCGGTGAAATGGTTGGTGTGTGTGTCCGGGGGACTGAGGGGACCATTGTGACACTGAGTTCAAACACAGGCCACACAACATGCATTGTTCTGATCTGACGAGAGAGAGACAGAGAGTTTGTCTTCTCTCCTCTCTTTGTGTTGTAGTGTCTCTGTAGTGTCTCTGTAGTGTCTCTGTAGTGTCTCTGTAGTGTCTCTGTAGTGTCTCTCTAGACCAGGTTGTAGTGTCTCTGTAGTGTCTCTCTAGACCAGGTTGTAGTGTCTCTCTAGACCAGGTTGTAGTGTCTCTGTAGACCAGGTTGTAGTGTCTCTGTAGACCAGGTTGTAGTGTCTCTGTAGACCAGGTTGTAGTGTCTCTCTAGACCAGGTTGTAGTGTCTCTGTAGTGTCTCTCTAGACCAGGTTGTAGTGTCTCTGTAGACCAGGTTGTAGTGTCTCTATAGACCAGGTTGTAGTGTCTCTATAGACCAGGTTGTAGTGTCTCTCTAGACCAGGTTGTAGTGTCTCTCTAGACCAGGTTGTAGTGTCTCTGTAGACCAGGTTGTAGTGTCTCTGTAGACCAGGTTGTAGTGTCTCTGTAGTGTCTCTCTAGACCAGGTTGTAGTGTCTCTCTAGACCAGGTTGTAGTGTCTCTGTAGACCAGGTTGTAGTGTCTCTATAGACCAGGTTGTAGTGTCTCTCTAGACCAGGTTGTAGTGTCTCTGTAGACCAGGTTGTAGTGTCTCTGTAGACCAGGTTGTAGTGTCTAGCTAGACCAGGTTGTAGTGTCTCTGTAGACCAGGTTGTAGTGTCTCTGTAGACCAGGTTGTAGTGTCTCTGTAGTGTCTCTCTAGACCAGGTTGTAGTGTCTCTCTAGACCAGGTTGTAGTGTCTCTATAGACCAGGTTGTAGTGTCTCTCTAGACCAGGTTGTAGTGTCTCTGTAGACCAGGTTGTAGTGTCTCTGTAGTGTCTCTCTAGACCAGGTTGTAGTGTCTCTATAGACCAGGTTGTAGTGTCTCTCTAGACCAGGTTGTAGTGTCTCTCTAGACCAGGTTGTAGTGTCTCTATAGACCAGGTTGTAGTGTCTCTCTAGACCAGGTTGTAGTGTCTCTGTAGACCAGGTTGTAGTGTCTCTGTAGTGTCTCTCTAGACCAGGTTGTAGTGTCTCTCTAGACCAGGTTGTAGTGTCTCTCTAGACCAGGTTGTAGTGTCTCTATAGACCAGGTTGTAGTGTCTCTGTAGACCAGGTTGTAGTGTCTCTCTAGACCAGGTTGTAGTGTCTCTCTAGACCAGGTTGTAGTGTCTCTGTAGACCAGGTTGTAGTGTCTCTCTAGACCAGGTTGTAGTGTCTCTGTAGTGTCTCTCTAGACCAGGTTGTAGTGTCTCTGTAGTGTCTCTCTAGACCAGGTTGTAGTGTCTCTGTAGACCAGGTTGTAGTGTCTCTGTAGACCAGGTTGTAGTGTCTCTCTAGACCAGGTTGTAGTGTCTCTCTAGACCAGGTTGTAGTGTCTCTCTAGACCAGGTTGTAGTGTCTCTGTAGTGTCTCTCTAGACCAGGTTGTAGTGTCTCTGTAGTGTCTCTCTAGACCAGGTTGTAGTGTCTCTCTAGACCAGGTTGTAGTGTCTCTGTAGTGTCTCTATAGACCAGGTTGTAGTGTCTCTGTAGTGTCTCTATAGACCAGGTTGTAGTGTCTCTCTAGACCAGGTTGTAGTGTCTCTCTAGACCAGGTTGTAGTGTCTCTGTAGTGTCTCTGTAGACCAGGTTGTAGTGTCTCTCTAGACCAGGTTGTAGTGTCTCTCTAGACCAGGTTGTAGTGTCTCTGTAGTGTCTCTCTAGACCAGGTTGTGGTGTCTCTGTAGTGTCTCTCTAGACCAGGTTGGAATGTCTCTCTAGACCAGGTTGTAGTGTCTCTCTAGACCAGGTTGTAGTGTCTCTCTAGACCAGGTTGTAGTGTCTCTCTAGACCAGGTTGTAGTGTCTCTGTAGTGTCTCTCTAGACCAGGTTGTAGTGTCTCTCTAGACCAGGTTGTAGTGTCTCTGTAGACCAGGTTGTAGTGTCTCTCTAGACCAGGTTGTAGTGTCTCTCTAGACCAGGTTGTAGTGTCTCTCTAGACCAGGTTGTAGTGTCTCTGTAGACCAGGTTGTAGTGTCTCTCTAGACCAGGTTGTAGTGTCTCTCTAGACCAGGTTGTAGTGTCTCTGTAGACCAGGTTGTAGTGTCTCTGTAGTGTCTCTCTAGACCAGGTTGTAGTGTCTCTGTAGACCAGGTTGCAGTGTCTCTGTAGACCAGGTTGTAGTGTCTCTCTAGACCAGGTTGTAGTGTCTCTGTAGTGTCTCTCTAGACCAGGTTGTAGTGTCTCTCTAGACCAGGTTGTAGTGTCTCTCTAGACCAGGTTGTAGTGTCTCTGTAGTGTCTCTCTAGACCAGGTTGTAGTGTCTCTCTAGACCAGGTTGTAGTGTCTCTGTAGACCAGGTTGTAGTGTCTCTCCAGACCAGGTTGTAAAGTAACAGGTCTTTATCTCCAGGATAACTGAAACATTAACAACACTACAACCAGGTTATATTAACAACACTACGACCAGGTTAGATTAACAACACTACAACCAGGTTAGATTAACAACACTACAACCAGGTTAGATTAACAACACTATGACCAGGTTAGATTAACAACACTACAACCAGGTTAGATTAACAACACTACGACCAGGTTAGATTAACAACACTACGACCAGGTTAGATTAACAACACTACAACCAGGTTAGATTAACGACCAGGTTATATTAACGACCAGGTTAGATTAACAACACTACAACCAGGTTAGATTAACAACACTACAACCAGGTTATATTAACGACCAGGTTAGATTAACAACACTACAACCAGGTTAGATTAACAACACTACAACCAGGTTAGATTAACAACACTACAACCAGGTTAGATTAACAACACTATGACCAGGTTAGATTAACAACACTATGACCAGGTTAGATTAACAACACTACGACCAGGTTAGATTAACAACACTATGACCAGGTTAGATTAACAACACTACGACCAGGTTAGATTAACAACACTACGACCAGGTTAGATTAACAACACTATGACCAGGTTAGATTAACAACACTATGACCAGGTTAGATTAACAACACTACGACCAGGTTAGATTAACAACACTACAACCAGGTTAGATTAACAACACTATGACCAGGTTAGATTAACAACACTACAACCAGGTTAGATTAACAACACTACAACCAGGTTAGATTAACGACCAGGTTAGATTAACAACACTACAACCAGGTTAGATTAACAACACTATGACCAGGTTAGATTAACGACCAGGTTATATTAACGACCAGGTTAGATTAACAACACTACAACCAGGTTAGATTAACAACACTACAACCAGGTTAGATTAACAACACTACAACCAGGTTAGATTAACAACACTATGACCAGGTTAGATTAACAACACTATGACCAGGTTAGATTAACAACACTATGACCAGGTTAGATTAACAACACTACAACCAGGTTAGATTAACGACCAGGTTAGATTAACAACACTACAACCAGGTTAGATTAACAACACTATGACCAGGTTAGATTAACGACCAGGTTAGATTAACAACACTATGACCAGGTTAGATTAACAACACTATGACCAGGTTAGATTAACAACACTACAACCAGGTTAGATTAACAACACTATGACCAGGTTAGATTAACAACACTATGACCAGGTTAGATTAACAACACTATGACCAGGTTAGATTAACAACACTATGACCAGGTTAGATTAACAACACTACAACCAGGTTAGATTAACAACACTATGACCAGGTTAGATTAACAACACTATGACCAGGTTAGATTAACAACACTATGACCAGGTTAGATTAACAACACTATGACCAGGTTAGATTAACAACACTACAACCAGGTTAGATTAACAACACTACGACCAGGTTAGATTAACAACACTACGACCAGGTTAGATTAACAACACTATGACCAGGTTAGATTAACGACCAGGTTAGATTAACAACACTACGACCAGGTTAGATTAACAACACTATGACCAGGTTAGATTAACAACACTATGACCAGGTTAGATTAACAACACTATGACCAGGTTAGATTAACAACACTACAACCAGGTTAGATTAACAACACTACGACCAGGCACACACAGTCTCAAATGGAACCCTTTTCCACAGCTCCCTATGTGGGATCTGGTCAATAGTAGTGCACTATGTAGGGGATAGAGTACCATTTGGGTCAGACGCCAAACTAATCTGCCTCTGTGCTAAACCCCTCCACAGAACCAGTGAACCATCTTGACTGTATCTCCTGTAGCTCAGGACAGGAGCCTCATGTTGGGCCCTCCTGTGTCTGATCCACACATCAGAGCTATGTTCAGGATCCCCAGTGTTGTGAAACATTACCTAATAAAACAGTTTTACAAAGTTGTTGTTGTGGGGGGTTTTTCCGTTCACTTGCATCCCCCCCCCCCCCCCCCCCCCCGTTCAGGATGAAAATGGTTTAGTCCACTGACTCCGCTCAGCTGTCCATCACACGCTCTCCATGATGATCACCACAGAATCCTCCTCAGCCAATGGGGTGTCTCCTGGGGCGGGGCTACACAGGGTTAGTCCCTCCCCTGACCCCTGACCTCTAACCGGACAGTCCAGGCTGTCATGGAGCTCGCTCACCCCCTCCTCTCCTTCATCCCCCCCTCCTCCTCTCCTCCCTTCCCCCGCTTCCTCCTCTCTCTCCTCCTCTTCCTCCTCCTCCTCGTCTTCCTCAACCTGACAGCGACACACCTCGATGCCTGAGTCCCCGGTCAGACGACGGTGGCGGTACTGACTCTCATCAGCCCCAACTTCCTCCTGCTCTTCCTCCTCCTCCTCTCCCTCGCTCCTGTAGGTGTGGGGGACAAGCTGGTACACGTCCACACAGGGGGAGAACAGGGTCTGCTTGGGGGGAGACTGGGTGGGCCGGGGGGAGACAGGGGGAGGAGAGGAGGAAGAGGGGGAGAAGGGGGGAGGAGAGGAGGGGGAGAAGGGGGGAGGAGAGGACAAGGGGAAGACAGGGGGAGGAGAGGAGGAAGAGGGGGAGAAGGGGGGAGGAGATGAGGGGGAGGGGGAGAAGGGGGGAGGAGAGGAGGGGGAGAAGGGGGGAGGAGAGGACAAGGGGAAGACAGGGGGAGGAAAGCAGGAGGGAGAGACCGTCTCTGTCCGTCCCACTGCTAGAGCTCCAAGAGGATCAAAAAAGGCCAGAACAGAAGAAACCGGGGCAGAGGGGGTAGGATCTGGAGAAACCGGGGCAGAGGGGGTAGGATCTGGAGAGACCGGGGCAAAGGGGGTAGGAGCTGGAGAGACTGGAGCAGAGGGGGTAGGAGCTGGAGAGACCGGGGCAGAGGGGGTAGGGTCTGGAGAGACCGGGGCAGAGGGGGTAGGATCTGGAGAGACCGGGGCAGAGGGGGTAGGAGCTGGAGAGACCGGGGCAGAGAGGGTAGGGGCTGGAGAGGCTAGGGTTAGGGTAGGAGCTTGGGCTGGGGAGAGCGCAGAGTGGTTAGGGGCACAAGAGTTGGGGGTGGCAGGGGAGGGGTCAGCAGAGGTGGGGGTAGTAGGGGAGGGGACAGCAGAGGTGGGGGTGGTAGGGGAGGGGACAGCAGAGGTGGGAGTGGTAGGGGAGGGGACAGCAGAGGTGGGGGTGGTAGGGGAGGGGACAGCAGAGGTGGGGGTGGTAGGGGAGGGGACAGCAGAGGTGGGGGTGGTAGGGGAGGGGACAGCAGAGGTGGGAGTGGTAGGGGAGGGGACAGCAGAGGTGGGGGTGGTAGGGGAGGGGACAGCAGAGGTGGGGGTGGTAGGGGAGGGGACAGCAGAGGTGGGGGTGGTAGGGGAGGGGACAGCAGAGGTGGGAGTGGTAGGGGAGGGGACAGCAGAGGTGGGAGTGGTAGGGGAGGGGACAGCAGAGGTGGGGGTGGGGGTAGGGTAAAGGAGAGAGGATGGTGTGGGGGAGGGGTTGTGGGGAGAGGATGGTGTGGGGGAGGGGCTGTGGGGAGAGGATGGTCTGGGGGAGGGGCTGTGGGGAAAGGATGGTCTGGGGGAGGGGCTGTGGGGAGAGGATGGTGTGGGGGAGGGGCTATGGGGAGAGGATGGTCTGTCGTGGCCTGGATTGGTTGAAGGACAAGCAGTCTCAGCTAGAGGGTGTTCTGTTGTCGTAGCAACAAGAGGGTGTTCTGTAGACGTGGGTGAGGTACGAGAAGAGAGAGGAGCTACATTACAGACATCGGTCTCCATAGTAACAGTTTCCATGGTAGCACCAGGAAAGTAGTGCACCTGTGCAGGTTCTGTAGATTGTTCGCTTAAGTTGTTGTCGGCCTCTGAGGTTATAACAACACTAAACGCATCGGCAACAACACCCCTCCCGTTGCCACCGGCAACATCCGCCTCTGTCTCTGAAGATACCGAGACAATCATCTCCGAGGATGTTACCGTGGCAACTGTCTCCAAGACAACAGCAGCAGTGGTCTCTGCAGCGTATTGGGACAGTGTTGTGGGCGTGGAAGCACGGCTTGTGTCGGTCTCGTAGGTGCTACAGGGAGAAGATGGACAGCAAGACTCACAGGAACAGCTGGAGCTGCAGGGTCAGAGGTCAGAACCACAATGCCATCTTTACTACAGCTTCTATCACAAATATCTTTACTACAGCTTCTATCACAAATATCTTTACTACAGCTTCTATCACAAATATCTTTACGACAGCTTCTATCACAAATATCTTTACTACAGCTTCTATCACAAATATCTTTACTACAGCTTCTATCACAAATATCTTTACGACAGCTTCTATCACAAATATCTTTACGACAGCTTCTATCACAAATATCTTTACTACAGCTTCTATCACAAATATCTTTACTACAGCTTCTATCACAAATATCTTTACTACAGCTTCTATCACAAATATCTTTACGACAGCTTCTATCACAAATATCTTTACTACAGCTTCTATCACAAATATCTTTACGACAGCTTCTATCACAAATATCTTTACTACAGCTTCTATCACAAATATCTTTACTACAGCTTCTATCACAAATATCTTTACTACAGCTTCTATCACAAATATCTTTACGACAGCTTCTATCACAAATATCTTTACTACAGCTTCTATCACAAATATCTTTACTACAGCTTCTATCACAAATATCTTTACTACAGCTTCTATCACAAATATCTTTACGACAGCTTCTATCACAAATATCTTTACTACAGCTTCTATCACAAATATCTTTACTACAGCTTCTATCACAAATATCTTTACTACAGCTTCTATCACAAATATCTTTACTACAGCTTCTATCACAAATATCTTTACTACAGCTTCTATCACAAATATCTTTACTACAGCTTCTATCACAAATATCTTTACGACAGCTTCTATCACAAATATCTTTACTACAGCTTCTATCACAAATATCTTTACTACAGCTTCTATCACAAATATCTTTACTACAGCTTCTATCACAAATATCTTTACGACAGCTTCTATCACAAATATCTTTACTACAGCTTCTATCACAAATATCTTTACTACAGCTTCTATCACAAATATCTTTACTACAGCTTCTATCACAAATATCTTTACGACAGCTTCTATCACAAATATCTTTACGACAGAAAGGTGTTTCTTCCATCCTTTCTCATCTCAAACTCAAAGTGGCTTCTTTACATTGTCAAGTGTGTTTTATATCAATATTATTCAACCAACCAACCAATCACTCAGTGAGCCAGCCAATCAGTGTCCCCACCTGTTGTCAGAGCTGAAGGAGGACGGTGCAGCGCTGGCGCCGGGGTGGGGGTGTGATCCCGGGGGATGGTGGGGTGGCTGGGGGTAGCGAGCGGCGCCCCCCTGGGCAGCGAACACAGTGCTGTAGGGAGGTGGGGGAGTGGAGGGCTGAGCTGCTACCTCTTCATAGGACGGGAGCTTCAGAGACGCCAGGAAACCTGGAGAGAGGAGAGAGAGTTATTAGTGGTGATTTATCAGGTCTAGGAGAGGAGAAGAGAAGAGAAGAGAAGAGAAGAGAAGAGAAGAGAAGAGAAGAGAAGAGAAGAGGAGAGGAGAGGAGAGGAGAGGAGAGGAGAGGAGAGGAGAGGAGAGGAGAGGAGAGAAGAGAAGAGAAGAGAAGAGAAGAGAAGAGAAGAGAAGAGAAGAGAAGAGAGGAGAGGAGAGGAGAGGAGAGGAGAGGAGAGGAGAGAAGAGAGGAGAGGAGAGGAGAGGAGAGGAGAGGAGAGGAGAGGAGAGGAGAGGAGAGGAGAGGAGAGGAGAGGAGAGGAGAGGAGAGGAGAGGAGAGGAGAGGAGAGGAGTCTTATTGAGGTCTAACATGGAGGAGGGTTAGGCCAGTAGGATGTCGCTACATGGTAGGCCAGTAGGTTAGAGTTAGGCCAGTAGGATATAGATCCATGATAGGCCAGTATATTAGGGTTAGGCCAGCAGGATGTCGCTACATGGTAGACCAGTAGGTTAGAGTTAGGCCAGTAGGATATAGATCCATGATAGGCCAGTAGGTTAGGGTTAGGCCAGTAGGATATAGATCCATGATAGGCCAGTAGGTTAGGGTTAGGCCAGTATATTAGGGTTAGGCCAGTAGGATGTAGATCCATGATAGGCCAGTAGGTTAGGGTTAGGCCAGTATATTAGATTTAGGCCAGTAGGATATAAATCCATGATAGGCCAGTAGGTTAGAGTTAGGCCAGTATATTAGGGTTAGGCCAGTAGGATATAGATCCATGGTAGGACAGTAGGTTCGGGTTAGGCCAGTAGGATGTAGATCCATGATAGGACAGTAGGTTAGAGTTAGGCCAGTAGGTTAGAGTTAGGCCAGTATATTAGGGTTAGGCCAGTAGGATATAGATCCATGATAGGACAGTAGGTTCGGGTTAGGCCAGTAGGTTAGGGTTAGGCCAGTATATTAGGGTTAGGCCAGTAGGATATAGATCCATGATAGGCCAGTAGGTTAGGGTTAGGCCAGTATATTAGGGTTAGGCCAGTAGGATATAGATCCATGATAGGCCAGTAGGTTAGGGTTAGGCCAGTATATTAGGGTTAGGCCAGTAGGATGTAGATCCATGATAGGCCAGTAGGTTAGGGTTAGGCCAGTATATTAGGGTTAGGCCAGTAGGATATAAATCCATGATAGGACAGTAGGTTAGGGTTAGGCCAGTAGGATGTAGATCCATGATAGGCCAGTATATTATGGTTAGGCCAGTAGGATATAGATCCATGATAGGACAGTAGGTTAGAGTTAGGCCAGTAGGCTACTCACTGAGGTCTAACATGGAGGAGGGGTAGGATGTAGCTCCATGGTAGGCCAGTAGATTAGAGTTAGGCCAGTAGGCTACTCACTGAGGTCTAACATGGAGGAGGGGTAGGATGTAGCTCCATGGTAGGACAGTAGGTTAGAGTTAGGCCAGTAGGATATAGATCCATGATAGGACAGTAGGTTAGAGTTAGGCCAGTAGGATATAGATCCATGATAGGACAGTAGGTTAGAGTTAGGCCAGTAGGATACTCACTGAGGTCTAACATGGAGGAGGGGTAGGATGTAGCTCCATGGTAGGCCAGTAGGCTACTCACTGAGGTCTAACATGGAGGAGGGGTAGGATGTAGCTCCATGGTAGGCCAGTAGGCTACTCACTGAGGTCTAACATGGAGGAGGGGTAGGATGTAGCTCCATGGTAGGCCAGTAGATTAGAGTTAGGCCAGTAGGCTACTCACTGAGGTCTAACATGGAGGAGGGGTAGGATGTAGCTCCATGGTAGGACAGTAGATTAGAGTTAGGCCAGTATATTAGAGTTAGGCCAGTAGGCTACTCACTGAGGTCTAACATAGAGGAGGGGTAGGATATAGATCCATGGTAGGACAGTAGGTTAGAGTTAGGCCAGTATATTAGGGTTAGGCCTGTAGGATGTAGCTCCATGGTAGGCCAGTAGGCTACTCACTGAGGTCTAACATGGAGGAGGGGTAGGATGTAGCTCCATGGTAGGCCAGTAGGATACTCACTGAGGTCTAACATGGAGGAGGGGTAGGATGTAGCTCCATGGTAGGCCAGTAGGATACTCACTGAGGTCTAACATGGAGGAGGGGTAGGATTTAGCTCCATGGTAGGCCAGTAGGCTACTCACTGAGGTCTAACATGGAGGAGGGGTAGGATGTAGCTCCATGGTAGGCCAGTAGGATACTCACTGAGGTCTAACATGGAGGAGAGGTAGGATGTAGCTCCATGGTAGGCCAGTAGGATACTCACTGAGGTCTAACATGGAGGAGGGGTAGGATGTAGCTCCATGGTAGGCCAGTAGGATACTCACTGAGGTCTAACATGGAGGAGGGGTAGGATGTAGCTCCATGGTAGGCCAGTAGGTTGATCTCTCTCTGTCTCTGCTGCTGTTGGACTCTGAGTTTAGCCCGGCGGTGTCGGTAAGCACAGCAACAACTGAACAGGATCAGAACTGTCCACAGCAGCCAGAACCCTGAATAATACCGAGAGAACCGGTTAGAACATACAGAACCCTGAAGAATACCGAGAGAACCGGTTAGAACATACAGAACCCTGAAGAATACCGAGAGAACCGGTTAGAACATACAGAACCCTGAAGAATACAGAGAGAACTGGTTAGAACATACAGAACCCTGAAGAATACCGAGAGAACCGGTTAGAACATACAGAACCCTGAATAATACAGAGAGAACCGGTTAGAACATACAGAACCCTGAATAATACAGAGAGAACCGGATAGAACATACATAACCCTGAAGAGTACCGAGAGAACCAGTTAGAACATACAGAACCCTGAAGAATACAGAGAGAACCAGTTAGAACATACAGAACCCTGAAGAATACAGAGAGAACCGGTTAGAACACCATACAGAACCCTGAATAATACAGAGAGAACCGGATAGAACGCCATACAGAACCCTGAATAATACAGAGAGAACCGGTTAGAACATACAGAACCCTAAAGAATATAGAGAACCGATTAGAACATCATACAGAACCCTGAATAATACAGAGAGAACCGGTTAGAACATCATACAGAACCCTGAAGAATACAGAGAGAACAGGTTAGAACACCATACAGAACCCTGAAGAATACAGAGAGAACAGGTTAGAACATCATACAGAACCCTGAAGAATACAGAGAGAACCTGTTAGAACATCATACAGAACCCTAGTGTAGTAGTAAGTAGTATATTAGCAGTACAGTAGCAACAGTAGTATTGTAATGTAGCAGAAGAAGTAGTTCTCACACCAGAGTTTATAGTAGTGTAGTAGTATGTTACCAGTACAGTAGTAGTATTGTAGGCCTTCAGTAGGCTAAATGAAACAGTGAAACTCCTCCCAGATCATCCTAATGCGTCAATCATCACATATACTGTAGGCCTTCCGTAGTAGTACAGTAGGAGTACTGTAGTAGTAGTGTAGTATTACTGTAGTAGTGCAGTAGTAGTGTTGTAGTAGCGTTGTAGTAGTACAGTAGTAGTGTTATAGTAGTGTTGTAGTAGTATTGTAGTTGTACTGTAGTAGTACAGTAGTAGTGTTGTAGTAGTGTTGTAGTAGTGTTGTAGTAATATTGTAGTTGTATTGTAGAAGTACAGTAGTATTATTGTAGTAGTACAGTAGCAGGATAGTAGTAGTATTGCAGTAGTACAGTAGTAGTGGCGTAGTAGTGTTGTAGTAGTACTGTAGTAGTACAGTAGTAGTGTTGTAGTAGTATTGTAGTAGTACAGTAGTAGTGTTGTAGTAGTACAGTAGTAGTGTTGTAGTAGTATTGTAGTAGTGTTGTAGTAGTATTGTAGTAGTACAGTAGTAGTGTTGTAGTAGTACAGTAGTAGTGTTATAGTAGTACAGTAGTAGTGTTATAGTAGTGGTGTAGTAGTATTGTAGTTGTACTGTAGTAGTGTTGTAGTAGTATTGTAGTAGTGGTGTAGTAGTACAGTAGTAATGTTATAGTAGTATTGTAGTAGTATTGTAGTAGTGTTGTAGAAGTACAGTAGTAGTGTTATAGTAGTGTTGTAGTAGTGTTGTAGTAGTGTTGTAGTAGTGTTATAGTAGTGTTGTAGTAGTGTTATAGTAGTGGTGTAGTAGTGTTATAGTAGTGTTGTAGTAGTGTTGTAGTAGTGTTGTAGTAGTGTTATAGTAGTGTTGTAGTAGTGTTATAGTAGTGGTGTAGTAGTGTTATAGTAGTGTTGTAGTAGTGTTATAGTAGTGTTGTAGTAGTGTTGTAGTAGTGTTATAGTAGTGGTGTAGTAGTGTTATAGTAGTGTTGTAGTAGTGTTGTAGTAGGGTGTAGTAGGTTATAGTAGTGGTGTAGTAGTGGTATAGTAGTGTTGTAGTAGTGTTATAGTATTGTTGTAGTAGTGTTATAGTAGTGTTGTAGTAGTGGTGTAGTAGTGTTATAGTAATGTTGTAGTAGTGGTATAGTAGTGGTATAGTAGTGTATAGTAGTGTTATAGTAGTGTTATAGTAGTGTTATAGTAGTGTTATAGTAGTGTTATAGTAGTGTTGTAGTAGTGGTATAGTAGTGGTATAGTAGTGGTATAGTAGTGTGTAGTAGTGTATAGTAGTGGTGTAGTAGGTTGTAGTAGTGGGTGTAGTAGTGTGTGTAGTAGTGGTGTAGTAGGTTGTAGTATGGTGTAGTAGTGTGTAGTAGTGTTGTAGTAGTGTTGTAGTAGTGTGTTAGTAGTATAGTAGTAATGTTATAGTAGTGTTGTAGTAGTGGTGTAGTAGTGTTGTAGTAGGTATGTAGTAGTGTTGTAGTGGTATTATAGTAGTATTGTAGTAGTATTCTAGTAGAACAGTAGTATGTGTTGTAGTAGTATTGTGGTAATACTGTAGTAGTACAGTAGTAGTGTTGTAGTAGTATTGTAGTAGAACAGTAGTAGGGTTATAGTAGTATTGTAGTAGTGTTGTAGTAGTGTTATAGTAGTGTTATAGTAGTACAGTAGTAGTGTTATAGTAGTATTGTGGTAATAAGTAGTGATACAGTAGTAGTGTTGTAGTAGTATTGTGGTAATACTGGAGTAGTACAGTAGTAGTGTTATAGTAGTACAGTAGTAGTGTTATAGTAGTATTGTAGTAGTATTGTAGTAGTGTTGTAGTAGTACAGTAGTAGTGTTATAGTAGTACAGTAGTAGTGTTATAGTAGTACAGTAGTAGTGTTATAGTAGTATTGTAGTAGTATTGTAGTAGTACAGTAGTAGTGTTGTAGTAGTATTGTAGTAGTATTGTAGTAGTATTGTAGTAGTATTGTAGTAGAACAGTAGTAGTGTATGTAGTATTGTAGTAGTGTTGTAGTAGTACAATAGTAGTGTTGTAGTAGTGTTTGTAGTAGTGTGTAGTAGTGTTGTAGTAGTGTTGTAGTAGTATTGTAGTTGTACTGTAGTAGTACAGTAGTAGTGTTGTAGTAGTACAGTAGTAGTAGTATTGTGGTAGTACTGTAGTAGTACAGTAGTAGTGTTGTAGTAGTGTTGTAGTAGTGTTATAGTAGTGTTGTAGTAGTGTTGTAGTAGTGTTGTAGTAGTATTGTGGTAATACTGTAGTAGTACAGTAGTAGTGTTATAGTAGTATTGTGGTAATACTGTAGTAGTACAGTAGTAGTGTTGTAGTAGTATTGTAGTAGTATTGTAGTAGTATTGTAGTAGTATTGTAGTAGTATTCTAGTAGAACAGTAGTAGTGTTATAGTAGTATTGTAGTAGTGTTGTAGTAGTACAATAGTAGTGTTGTAGTAGTATTGTAGTAGTACTCACACCACAGTTCATAGTAATAGGTGCAGCAGCCTGTCTCCCCACAGCAGTGTCCTGTCTCACAGAGGTATCCTCCGTTGGAGCTGGCCCCAGAGCAGTACCTGGGTCGACCCAGCAGGGGCAGGCTACCACTACTGTGGTACTCCATCACCCCAACACGCAGTACGGTCACAACCCCGGTCAGGCAACACGGTCAGCGGTCCAGTCAGGCAACACGGTCAGCGGTCCAGTCGACTGCAGCGGTCTGGTAGTGTCAGAGAGAGCGGTCCCGGTCATCTGGCAGGTCGGGGGAATCTGGACGAGGACAGAGTCAAAGGAGAGCTTTGTTTATTTACTGACAGAGGACACATCCCAAACGGAACCCTATTCCCTATATAGTGCACTACTTTAGACCAGAACCCTATTCCCTATATAGTGCACTACTTTAGACCAGAGCCCTATGGAACCCTATTCCCTATATATAGTGCACTACTTTAGACCAGGGCCCTATGAAACCCTATTCCCTATATAGTGCACTACTTTAGACCAGAACCCTATTCCCTATATAGTGCATTACTTTAGACCAGGACCCTTAGGGCTGACCATAGGGCTCTGGTCTAAAGTAGTGCACTATATAGGGAATAGGGATTGCATTTAGGACGAAGCCAAGAGGAACCAACCAACATCACTCACTGGCTGACACTATCACACAATGCTTCTATTTGACACACACACACACACACACACACACACACACACACACACACACACACACACACACACACACACACACACACACACACACACACACACACACACCACACTGTTTCACTGTTTCCTTTAGCCTACTGAAGGCCAACAGTATAAGTGATGATTTACGCATTAGGATGATCAAGACTTCTACAGACCCAATCTTAAGAGATGATGGTTGGGCCACACACACAAAACACTCATCCACACACACACAAAACACACATCCACACACACACAAAACACACTTCCACATACACAGTTATGGGATGTGCTCCTTGTATATACTGTATAAATAACACCATGGAATAGTTGGAGAGACAAAGATCCAATCATATTTGCTGCATTGCCACAATTTCACACTATATTGGCTGGCTGCACACACACACACACACAGAGAGAGAGAGAGAGAGAGAGAGAGAGAGAGAGAGAGAGAGAGAGAGAGAGAGAAGAGAGAGAGAGAGAGGAGAGACAGAGAGAGAGAGAGAGAGAGAGAGAGAGAGAGAGAGAGAGAGAGAGAGAGAGAGAGAGAGAGAGAGAGAGAGAGAGAGAGAGAGAGAGAGAGAGAGAGAGAGAGAGAGAGAGAGAGACACGAGAGGAGAGAGAGAGAGAGAGAGAGAGAGAGAGAGAGAGAGAGAGAGAGAGAGAGAGGAGAGAGAGAGACAGAGACAGAGAGAGAGAGAGAGAGAGAGAGAGAGAGAGAGAGAGAGAGAGAGATCTGTTCATGCAGAAATAGGAAACAACCACAGTGTCCATAATAATAAGCTCATAGACAAACAGAAGCATGTCGGTACCATAAGGTTTCAGCCTAAAGCCCGCTGTAGTATGGCGCCTATACCTTATTAAAGCTCATTCATATAGCTAGAGGTACATCCAGCCGACTAGTCCTGCAAACCAGAGATTCAACATTTTATATAACACCAAACAACCAAGGTTATAAAATGTACTTTTGAACGATTCACCCACCGGTTCATTGTCTAACTGCGAGGTACAAGGCCACGGCATCACTCAGGTTGGTGGAGAATCTAGAACCGATCCGCTGCTCTCCGGTAGAAGTCTCCATCATCGCTCTCTCTCTCTCTCTCCGGCAGACTGGCCGCCATTGCCACCCGGTACCGTTCCGTTAACGATACTTCTCCCCCAAAGTCCGCATCGGTAGGATACTCTTCTCATTCCCCGCACCGAAGAAAAACAACAACCGTCCACATAGAAAAACGGTACATCGATGCACACAAAAACAACAAATAAAATGTGTATTTCATGTTGCGATATAAATGAATATCAAACGATTTATTTTACTCGCACTGAACGCATTCAACTCTGATTGGCCCAGGGTGACAGCGGTTCAGCCAATCAGGGTTACCGTGGCAGTAAGCTCAGACAAGTAGTTCGTTTTAGTCAACCTGGACTCAAGGGAAGACGTAACATAGTAAACGTAAATCAGTCTTCTCTCCATTTAATATGTATGTCACGTTTCGTATGGTATGTATTCATTTGTGGATGTCCATCATCCATTATGTATGATATGTTAAGAATTGCAATTCGTACACTGTCAATCGATAAGGAATTTAATAGCCTATAGAACTGACAGTGCACATTATATGATTAAACATGTTGGCTCTTGGAATGTTTAAAATGTTTTCCTATATGGGCTCAAAATGTCATATAGTGCCTACAGATTCAAATACCTTGTGCCTACAGGTTCAAAGACCTTGACCTTGTTCTTACAGATTCAAAGACCTTGTGCCTACAGATTCAAAGACCTTGTGCCTACAGGTTCAAATACCTTGTGCCTACAGGTTCAAAGACCTTGTGCCTACAGGTTCAAATACCTTGTGCCTACAGATTCAAAGACCTTGTGCCTACAGATTCAAAGACCTTGTGCCTACAGATTCAAAGACCTTGTGCCTACAGATTCAAAGACCTTGTGCCTACAGGTTCAAAGACCTTGTGCCTACAGATTCAAAGACCTTGTGCCTACAGGTTCAAAGACCTTGTGCCTACAGGTTCAAATACCTTGTGCCTACAGATTCAAAGACCTTGTGCCTACAGGTTCAAAGACCTTGACCTTGTGCTTACAGATTCAAAGACCTTGTGCCTACAGATTCAAAGACCTTGTGCCTACAGGTTCAAAGACCTTGTGCCTACAGGTTCAAAGACCTTGTGCCTACAGATTCAAAGACCTTGTGCCTACAGGTTCAAAGACCTTGTGCCTACAGGTTCAAAGACCTTGTGCCTACAGATTCAAAGACCTTGTGCCTACAGATTCAAAGACCTTGTGCCTACAGGTTCAAATACCTTGTGCCTACAGGTTCAAAGACCTTGTGCCTACAGATTCAAAGACCTTGTGCCTACAGATTCAAAGACCTTGTGCCTACAGATTCAAAGACCTTGTGCCTACAGGTTCAAAGACCTTGTGCCTACAGATTCAAAGACCTTGTGCCTACAGGTTCAAAGACCTTGTGCCTACAGGTTCAAAGACCTTGTGCCTACAGGTTCAAAGACCTTGTGCCTACAGGTTCAAAGACCTTGACCTTGTGCTTACAGATTCAAAGACCTTGTGCCTACAGATTCAAAGACCTTGTGCCTACAGGTTCAAAGACCTTGTGCCTACAGGTTCAAAGACCTTGTGCCTACAGGTTCAAAGACCTTGTGCCTACAGGTTCAAAGACCTTGACCTTGTGCTTACAGATTCAAAGACCTTGTGCCTACAGATTCAAAGACCTTGTGCCTACAGGTTCAAAGACCTTGACCTTGTGCTTACAGATTCAAAGACCTTGTGCCTACAGATTCAAAGACCTTGTGCCTACAGGTTCAAAGACCTTGTGCCTACAGATTCAAAGACCTTGTGCCTACAGATTCAAAGACCTTGTGCCTACAGATTCAAAGACCTTGTGCCTACAGGTTCAAAGACCTTGTGCCTACAGGTTCAAATACCTTGTGCCTACAGATTCAAAGACCTTGTGCCTACAGGTTCAAAGACCTTGTGCCTACAGATTCAAAGACCTTGTGCCTACAGATTCAAAGACCTTGTGCCTACAGATTCAAAGACCTTGTGCCTACAGGTTCAAAGACCTTGTGCCTACAGGTTCAAATACCTTGTGCCTACAGGTTCAAAGACCTTGTGCCTACAGATTCAAAGACCTTGTGCCTACAGGTTCAAAGACCTTGACCTTGTGCTTACAGATTCAAAGACCTTGTGCCTACAGGTTCAAATACCTTGTGCCTACAGGTTCAAAGACCTTGTGCCTACAGATTCAAAGACCTTGTGCCTACAGATTCAAAGACCTTGTGCCTACAGGTTCAAAGACCTTGTGCCTACAGGTTCAAAGACCTTGTGCCTACAGGTTCAAAGACCTTGTGCCTACAGGTTCAAAGACCTTGTGCCTACAGGTTCAAAGACCTTGTGCCTACAGGTTCAAAGACCTTGACCTTGTGCTTACAGATTCAAAGACCTTGTGCCTACAGATTCAAAGACCTTGTGCCTACAGGTTCAAAGACCTTGTGCCTACAGGTTCAAAGACCTTGTGCCTACAGGTTCAAAGACCTTGTGCCTACAGGTTCAAAGACCTTGACCTTGTGCTTACAGATTCAAAGACCTTGTGCCTACAGATTCAAAGACCTTGTGCCTACAGGTTCAAAGACCTTGACCTTGTGCTTACAGATTCAAAGACCTTGTGCCTACAGATTCAAAGACCTTGTGCCTACAGGTTCAAAGACCTTGTGCCTACAGAGTCAAAGACCTTGTGCCTACAGATTCAAAGACCTTGTGCCTACAGATTCAAAGACCTTGTGCCTACAGGTTCAAAGACCTTGTGCCTACAGGTTCAAATACCTTGTGCCTACAGATTCAAAGACCTTGTGCCTACAGGTTCAAAGACCTTGTGCCTACAGATTCAAAGACCTTGTGCCTACAGATTCAAAGACCTTGTGCCTACAGATTCAAAGACCTTGTGCCTACAGGTTCAAAGACCTTGTGCCTACAGGTTCAAATACCTTGTGCCTACAGGTTCAAAGACCTTGTGCCTACAGATTCAAAGACCTTGTGCCTACAGGTTCAAAGACCTTGACCTTGTGCTTACAGATTCAAAGACCTTGTGCCTACAGGTTCAAAGACCTTGTGCCTACAGATTCAAAGACCTTGTGCCTACAGGTTCAAATACCTTGTGCCTACAGGTTCAAAGACCTTGTGCCTACAGATTCAAAGACCTTGTGCCTACAGATTCAAAGACCTTGTGCCTACAGATTCAAAGACCTTGTGCCTACAGGTTCAAAGACCTTGTGCCTACAGATTCAAAGACCTTGTGCCTACAGGTTCAAAGACCTTGTGCCTACAGGTTCAAAGACCTTGTGCCTACAGGTTCAAAGACCTTGTGCCTACAGGTTCAAAGACCTTGACCTTGTGCTTACAGATTCAAAGACCTTGTGCCTACAGATTCAAAGACCTTGTGCCTACAGGTTCAAAGACCTTGTGCCTACAGGTTCAAAGACCTTGTGCCTACAGGTTCAAAGACCTTGTGCCTACAGGTTCAAAGACCTTGACCTTGTGCTTACAGATTCAAAGACCTTGTGCCTACAGATTCAAAGACCTTGTGCCTACAGGTTCAAAGACCTTGACCTTGTGCTTACAGATTCAAAGACCTTGTGCCTACAGATTCAAAGACCTTGTGCCTACAGGTTCAAAGACCTTGTGCCTACAGATTCAAAGACCTTGTGCCTACAGATTCAAAGACCTTGTGCCTACAGATTCAAAGACCTTGTGCCTACAGGTTCAAAGACCTTGTGCCTACAGGTTCAAATACCTTGTGCCTACAGATTCAAAGACCTTGTGCCTACAGGTTCAAAGACCTTGTGCCTACAGATTCAAAGACCTTGTGCCTACAGATTCAAAGACCTTGTGCCTACAGATTCAAAGACCTTGTGCCTACAGGTTCAAAGACCTTGTGCCTACAGGTTCAAATACCTTGTGCCTACAGGTTCAAAGACCTTGTGCCTACAGATTCAAAGACCTTGTGCCTACAGGTTCAAAGACCTTGACCTTGTGCTTACAGATTCAAAGACCTTGTGCCTACAGGTTCAAATACCTTGTGCCTACAGGTTCAAAGACCTTGTGCCTACAGATTCAAAGACCTTGTGCCTACAGATTCAAAGACCTTGTGCCTACAGGTTCAAAGACCTTGTGCCTACAGGTTCAAAGACCTTGTGCCTACAGGTTCAAAGACCTTGTGCCTACAGGTTCAAAGACCTTGTGCCTACAGGTTCAAAGACCTTGTGCCTACAGGTTCAAAGACCTTGACCTTGTGCTTACAGATTCAAAGACCTTGTGCCTACAGATTCAAAGACCTTGTGCCTACAGGTTCAAAGACCTTGTGCCTACAGGTTCAAAGACCTTGTGCCTACAGGTTCAAAGACCTTGTGCCTACAGGTTCAAAGACCTTGACCTTGTGCTTACAGATTCAAAGACCTTGTGCCTACAGATTCAAAGACCTTGTGCCTACAGGTTCAAAGACCTTGACCTTGTGCTTACAGATTCAAAGACCTTGTGCCTACAGATTCAAAGACCTTGTGCCTACAGGTTCAAAGACCTTGTGCCTACAGAGTCAAAGACCTTGTGCCTACAGATTCAAAGACCTTGTGCCTACAGATTCAAAGACCTTGTGCCTACAGGTTCAAAGACCTTGTGCCTACAGGTTCAAATACCTTGTGCCTACAGATTCAAAGACCTTGTGCCTACAGGTTCAAAGACCTTGTGCCTACAGATTCAAAGACCTTGTGCCTACAGATTCAAAGACCTTGTGCCTACAGATTCAAAGACCTTGTGCCTACAGGTTCAAAGACCTTGTGCCTACAGGTTCAAATACCTTGTGCCTACAGGTTCAAAGACCTTGTGCCTACAGATTCAAAGACCTTGTGCCTACAGGTTCAAAGACCTTGACCTTGTGCTTACAGATTCAAAGACCTTGTGCCTACAGGTTCAAATACCTTGTGCCTACAGGTTCAAAGACCTTGTGCCTACAGATTCAAAGACCTTGTGCCTACAGATTCAAAGACCTTGTGCCTACAGGTTCAAAGACCTTGTGCCTACAGGTTCAAAGACCTTGTGCCTACAGGTTCAAAGACCTTGACCTTGTGCTTACAAAATCAAATCAAACCAACATGTATTGGTCACATGCAGATGTTAATGCGAGTGTAGCGAAATGCTTGTGATCTAGTTCGGACAGTACAGTAATATCTAACAAGTAATCTAACAATTCCAAACAACTACCTAATACACACAAATCTTAAGGGGTGAATGAGAATATGTACAGCTGAAGTCGGAAGTTTACATACACCTTAGCCAAATACATTTGAACTCAGTTTTTCACAATTCCTGACATTTAATCCTAGTAAAAATTCCCTGTCTTAGGTCAGTTAGGATCATCACTTTATTTTAAGAATGTGAAATGTCAGAATATTAGTAGAGATAATTATTTATTTCAGCTTTTATTTCTTTCATCACATTCCCAGTGGGTCAGAAGTTTACATACACTCAATTTGTATTTGGTAGCATTGCCTTTAAATTGTTTAACTTGGGTCAAACGTTTTGGGTAGCCTTCCACAAGCTTCCTACAATAAGTTGGGTGAATTTTGGCCCATTCCTCCTGACAGAGCTGGTGTAACTGAGTCAGGTTTGTAGGCCTCCTTGCTCGCACATGCTTTTTCAGTTCTGCCCACAAATTTTCTATAGGATTGAGGTCAGGGCTTTGTGATGGCCACTCCAATACCTTGACTTTGTTGTCCTTAAGCCATTTTACCACAACTTTGGAAGTATGTTTGGGGTCATTGTCCATTTGGAAGACCCATTTGAGACCAAGCTTTAACTTCCTGACTGATGTCTTGAGATGTTACTTCAAACCATCCACATAATTTCCTTTCCTCATGAAGCCATCTATTTTGTGAAGTGCACCAGTCCCTCCTGCAGCAAATCACCCCCACAACATGATGCTGCCACCCCCGTGCTTCACGGTTGGGATGGTGTTCTTCAGCTTGCAAGCCTCACCCTTTTTCCTCCAAACAGAACGATGGTCATTATGGCCAAACAGTTCTATTTTTGTTTCATCAGACCGGAGGACATTTCTCCAAAAAGTAAGATCTTTGTCCCCATGTGCAGTTACAAACCGTAGTCTGGCTTTTTTATGGCGGTTTTGGAGCAGTGGCTTCTTCCTTGCTGAGCGGCCTTTCAGGTTATGTCGATATAGGACTCGTTTTACTGTGGATATAGATACTTTTGTACCAGTTTCCTCCAGCATCTTCACAAGGTCCTTTGCTGTTGTTCTGGGATTGATTTGCGCTTTCCGCACCAAAGTATGTTCAACTCTAGGAGACAGAACGCGTCTCCTTCCTGAGCGGTATGACGGCTGCGTGGTCCCATGGTGTTTATACTTGCGTACTATTGTTTGTACAGATGATCGTGGTACCTTCAGGGGTTTGGAAATTGCTCCCAAGGATGAACCAGACTTGTGGCGGTCTACATTTTTTTTCTGAGGTCTTGGCTGATTTCTTTTGATTTTCCCATGATGTCAAGCAAAGAGGCACTGAGTTTGAAGTTAGGCCTTGAAATACATCCACAGGTACACCTCCAATTTACTAAAATTATGTCAATTTGCCTATCAGAAGCTTCTAAAGCCATGACATCATTTTCTGGAATTTTCCAAGCTGTTTAAAGGCACAGTCAACTTAGTGTATGTAAACCTCTGACCCACTGGAATTGTGATACAGTGAATTATACTGTAAGTGAAATAATCTGTCTGTGAACAATTGTTGGAAAAATGACTTGTATCATGCACAAAGTAGATGTCCTAACCGACTTGCCAAAACTATAGTTTGTTAACAAGAAATTTGTGGAGTGGTTGAAAAACGAGCTATAATGACGCCAACCTGAGTGTATGTAAACTTCCGACTTCAACTGTACATATAAATATATGGATGAACGATGGCCGTGCGGCATAGGCAAGATGCAATAGATGGTATAGAATACAGTATACACATATGAGATGAGTAATGTGGGATATTTAGACATTATTAAAGTGGTGTTCTTTAAAGTGGCTAGTGATACCTTTATTAAATCCATTTATTACATTTATTGAAGTGGCCAGAGATTTGAGTCTGTATTTTGGTAGCAGCCACTCTATGTTAGTGATCATTTGAACAAACATTATTGTGGCAAATCTGATATTGGAGTAAAACTGTAAATAAGACTTGAATCTCAAGAGAAGACAGGTTTAAATCTATTGAAGCTCCCTCTGAGGAGATCCGTGGTGCTCTCCATTCTGATTGCTTCAGAAAAGTCTGTGGTAAAAGGGAGAAGGTTTAATGTTAAAGTTATATGATCTCTTACTAAGAAAACAGTCGTGGTCATATAGGCCTCGAAAATATACAAAACAACAATACACAGAATAAATACATTATATTTAAACAACAATACACTGAATTAATACATTATATCCAAAACAACAACACAGAATAAATACATTATATTTAAACAACAACACACATAATTAATACATTATATCCAAAACAACAACACAGAATAAATACATTTTCAGGAATTAAAATATGAAAGTCTTTCGACACAATACAATACAAAAAAAAGTAAAAACTGGGAGGGAATCGAGATAAAATACACAGATTCATGGGACCAGCGCTGTTGATCACTAGCATCACAGGTCCCTTTGTTTAGAGTTCTTCTGCGTTTATTCAAAGAGGAATGGGATAGTAGCACCCTCTGGTCCTAACCTGGGTATCTGGGGCTGCTGCAGAGGAATGGGATAGTAGAACCCTCTGGTCCTAACCTGGGTATCTGGGGCTGCTGCAGAGGAATGGGATAGTAGAACCCTCTGGTCCTAACCTGGGTATCTGGGACTGCTGCAGAGGAATGGGATAGTAGCACCCTCTGGTCCTAACCTGGGTGTCTGGGACTGCTGCAGAGGAATGGGATAGTAGAACCCTCTGGTCCTAACCTGGGTATCTGGGGCTGCTGCAGAGGAATGGGATAGTAGAACCCTCTGGTCCTAACCTGGGTGTCTGGGACTGCTGCAGAGGAATGGGATAGTAGAACCCTCTGGTCCTAACCTGGGTATCTGGGGCTGCTGCAGAGGAATGGGATAGTAGAACCCTCTGGTCCTAACCTGGGTGTCTGGGACTGCTGCAGAGGAATGGGATAGTAGAACCCTCTGGTCCTAACCTGGGTATCTGGGGCTGCTGCAGAGGAATGGGATAGTAGAACCCTCTGGTCCTAACCTGGGTGTCTGGGACTGCTGCAGAGGAATGGGATAGTAGAACCCTCTGGTCCTAACCTGGGTATCTGGGGCTGCTGCAGAGGAATGGGATAGTAGAACCCTCTGGTCCTAACCTGGGTGTCTGGGACTGCTGCAGAGGAATGGGATAGTAGAACCCTCTGGTCCTAACCTGGGTATCTGGGGCTGCTGCAGAGGAATGGGATAGTAGCACCCTCTGGTCCTAACCTGGGTGTCTGGGACTGCTGCAGAGGAATGGGATAGTAGAACCCTCTGGTCCTAACCTGGGTATCTGGGGCTGCTGCAGAGGAATGGGATAGTAGAACCCTCTGGTCCTAACCTGGGTATCTGGGGCTGCTGCAGAGGAATGGGATAGTAGCACCCTCTGGTCCTAACCTGGGTGTCTGGGGCTGCTGCAGAGGAATGGGATAGTAGAACCCTCTGGTCCTAACCTGGGTATCTGGGGCTGCTGCAGAGGAATGGGATAGTAGAACCCTCTGGTCCTAACCTGGGTATCTGGGACTGCTGCAGAGGAATGGGATAGTAGAACCCTCTGGTCCTAACCTGGGTATCTGGGGCTGCTGCAGAGGAATGGGATAGTAGAACCCTCTGGTCCTAACCTGGGTATCTGGGGCTGCTGCAGAGGAATGGGATAGTAGAACCCTCTGGTCCTAACCTGGGTGTCTGGGGCTGCTGCAGAGGAATGGGATAGTAGAACCCTCTGGTCCTAACCTGGGTGTCTGGGGCTGCTGCAGAGGAATGGGATAGTAGAACCCTCTGGTCCTAACCTGGGTGTCTGGGGCTGCTGCAGAGGAATGGGATAGTAGAACCCTCTGGTCCTAACCTGGGTGTCTGGGGCTGCTGCAGAGGAATGGGATAGTAGAACCCTCTGGTCCTAACCTGGGTATCTGGGGCTGCTGCAGAGGAATGGGATAGTAGAACCCTCTGGTCCTAACCTGGGTGTCTGGGGCTGCTGCAGAGGAATGGGATAGTAGCACCCTCTGGTCCTAACCTGGGTGTCTGGGACTGCTGCAGAGGAATGGGATAGTAGCACCCTCTGGTCCTAACCTGGGTGTCTGGGGCTGCTGCAGAGGAATGGGATAGGAGAACCCTCTGGTCCTAACCTGGGTATCTGGGGCTGCTGCAGAGGAATGGGATAGTAGAACCCTCTGGTCCTAACCTGGGTATCTGGGGCTGCTGCAGAGGAATGGGATAGTAGAACCCTCTGGTCCTAACCTAGGTATCTGGGGCTGCTGCAGAGGAATGGGATAGTAGAACCCTCTGGTCCTAACCTGGGTATCTGGGGCTGCTGCAGAGGAATGGGATAGTAGAACCCTCTGGTCCTAACCTGGGTATCTGGGGCTGCTGCAGAGGAATGGGATAGTAGAACCCTCTGGTCCTAACCTGGGTATCTGGGGCTGCTGCAGAGGAATGGGATAGTAGAACCCTCTGGTCCTAACCTGGGTATCTGGGGCTGCTGCAGAGGAATGGGAAGCGCTGTAAAAGATGGAGGTGTTCATCAGTGTACAACAGCTGTAAGAGTCGCTCCAGTTCAGTGCTTCTCCGTAGCTCTTTTCATTTTTTAAAATTTGATTTAACCTTTATTTAACTCAGTGACTTCCTGCTCTAGTTCTTTGACAAGCCTCTTCGCCTCTGCTGTCCTCTTCTCCTCTGCTGTCCTCTTCTCCTCTGCTGTCCTCTCCGCCTCTGCTGTCCTCTTCTCCTCTGCTGTCCTCTTCTCCTCTGCTGTCCTCTTCTCCTATGCTGTCCTCTTCTCCTCTGCTGTCCTCTTCGCCTCTGCTGTCCTCTTCTCCTCTGCTGTCCTCTTCTCCTCTGCTGTCCTCTCCGCCACTGCTGTCCTCTTCTCCTCTGCTGTCCTCTTCTCCTCTGCTGTCCTCTCCGCCACTGCTGTCCTCTTCTCCTCTGCTGTCCTCTTCTCCTCTGCTGTCCTCTCCACCTCTGCTGTCCTCTTCTCCTCTGCTGTCCTCTCCACCTCTGCTGTCCTCTTCTCCTCTGCTGTCCTCTCCACCTCTGCTGTCCTCTTCTCCTCCCTGACTCTCTGCTGTCCTCTTCTCCTCTGCTGTCCTCTTCTCCTCTGCTGTCCTCTTCTCCTCTGCTGTCCTCTCCACCTCTGCTGTCCTCTCCGCCTCTGCTGTCCTCTTCTCCTCTGCTGTCCTCTTCTCCTCTGCTGTCCTCTTCTCCTCTGCTGTCCTCTTCTCCTCTGCTGTCCTCTCCGCCACTGCTGTCCTCTTCTCCTCTGCTGTCCTCTTCTCCTCCCTGACTCTCTGCTGTCCTCTCCACCTCTGCTGTCCTCTTCTCCTCCCTGACTCTCTGCTGTCCTCTTCTCCTCTGCTGTCCTCTTCTCCTCCCTGACTCTCTGCTGTCCTCTTCTCCTCTGCTGTCCTCTCCACCTCTGCTGTCCTCTTCTCCTCCCCGACATATCTTGATGTAATCTACGTGGCTTCCCTCCACACTTTCTAATCTTTACTTTTGAGTTCATGCATCTGTGACGACCCTCCCACTCTGTCTGCCGTATTCTCTCTTTGTTCTTGTTTCCTTATTAGGATGCCGGTGGGCGGAGTTGGGAGGGTCGTCAGCTACATGGGAAACACCTGAGCCCAGTGTGTCCCAGGATAAATACACCCCTTCCCCATTCATGGAGGAGACTCTCTCCATGCAGACACCTTTACAGATTTTGTTGTGTATCTTGGTATTTTTTGGTTTTTGCTTTAGCACCTTTCAACACCCTGCATTATCACATTCATGCATGCAAAACACTCACTTACACTACTGATTACTGATTACACACACCATTAATTTCATTTAGGTTACCTTAGTTAATACATTTATTTTGTTACTCCTTATCTCCACGTTGTCTCCCTTTTGTTACGGGCTTTGAGCCGGTTCGTGACACATCTTTGGGGTTCCCGAGTGGCGCAGTGTTTTAAGGCACTGCATATCAACGCTAGAGATGTTACTACAGACCCTGGTTCGAATCCAGGCTGAATCACAACCAGCTGAGATTGGGAGTCCCGTAGGGTGGTGAACAATTGGCCCAGCGTTGTCTGGGTTTGGCTGGTGTAGGCCGTCATTGTAAGTAAGAATTTGTTCTTAAGTGACTTGCCTAGTTAAAATAAAAATACATCTTCAATCCCATTCTGTTGGTCTGCACCATAACTGGCACTCTGCTGCCGCCCTGTGGACATTAGAGAGAACTGCCATATGGACCTCAAACAGACAGATGCAGGCTGTATTCCAAAAGAACATTGGTAGTTACAAAATGACATTACAGAATCTATAAGACACAGCCTGTGTCCTTAATGGAACCCTATTCCCTTTGTAGTGCACTACTTTAGACCAGAGCCCTATGGGTCTCCCTATTCCCTATATAGTACACTACTTTAGACCAGAGCCCTATGGAACCCTATTCCCTATATAGTGCACTACTTTAGACCAGAGCCCTATTCCCTATATAGTGCACTACTTTAGACCAGAGCCCTATTCCCTATATAGTGCACTACTTTAGACCAGAGGCTTATCGATGGTCTCATACCCTAACTACCCCCATGGGCCCTGGTCAGAGGTAATGCCCTATGTAGCCCTATGTAGCCCTATAACTAGCCTACTAATATTGTTGCACTGGCTAAGTCTAAGGGTCCAAGGTCTAGTTACATGGATTGTAACCTGACTCATTATGTCTAGGGGTCCTAGGCCTAGTTACATGGATTGTAACCTGACTCATCATGTCTAGGGGTCCAAGGTCTAGTTACATGGATTGTAACCTGACTCATTATGTCTAGGGGTCCAAGGCCTAGTTACATGGATTGTAACCTGACTCATCATGTCTAGGGGTCCAAGGCCTAGTTACATGGATTGTAACCTGACTCATCATGTCTAGGGGTCCAAGGCCTAGTTACATGGATTGTAACCTGACTCATTATGTCTAGGGGTCCAAGGTCTAGTTACATGGATTGTAACCTGACTCATTATGTCTAGGGGTCCAAGGTCTAGTTACATGGATTGTAACCTGACTCATTATGTCTAGGGGTCCAAGGTCTAGTTACATGGATTGTAACCTGACTCATCATGTCTAGGGGTCCAAGGTCTAGTTACATGGATTGTAACCTGACTCATTATGTCTAGGGGTCCAAGGTCTAGTTACATGGATTGTAACCTGACTCATCATGTCTAGGGGTCCAAGGTCTAGTTACATGGATTGTAACCTGACTCATCATGTCTAGTTACGTGCTTCTACACCTGCATTGCTAGCTGTTTGGGGTTTTAGGCTGGGTTTCTGTACAGCACTTCGAGATATTAGCTGATGTACGAAGGGCTATATAAAATAAAATAAACTTGATTGATTGATGTCTAGGGGTCCAAGGTCTAGTTACATGGATTGTAACCTGACTCATCATGTCTAGGGGTCCAAGGCCTAGTTACATGGATTGTAACCTGACTCATCATGTCTAGGGGTCCAAGGCCTAGTTACATGGATTGTAACCTGACTCATTATGTCTAGGGGTCCAAGGTCTAGTTACATGGATTGTAACCTGACTCATCATGTCTAGGGGTCCAAGGCCTAGTTACATGGATTGTAACCTGACTCATCATGTCTAGGGGTCCAAGGCCTAGTTACATGGATTGTAACCTGACTCATTATGTCTAGGGGTCCAAGGTCTAGTTACATGGATTGTAACCTGACTCATTATGTCTAGGGGTCCAAGGTCTAGTTACATGGATTGTAACCTGACTCATCATGTCTAGGGGTCCAATTCCTAGTTACATGGATTGTAACCTGACTCATCATGTCTAGGGGTCCAAGGCCTAGTTACATGGATTGTAACCTGACTCATCATGTCTAGGGGTCCAAGGCCTAGTTACATGGATTGTAACCTGACTCATCATGTCTAGGGGTTCAAGGCCTAGTTACATGGATTGTAACCTGACTCATCATGTCTAGGGGTCCAAGGCCTAGTTACATGGATTGTAACCTGAATCATCATGTCTAGGGGTCCAAGGTCTAGTTACATGGATTGTAACCTGACTCATCATGTCTAGGGGTCCAAGGCCTAGTTACATGGATTGTAACCTGACTCATCATGTCTAGGGGTCCAAGGCTTAGTTACATGGATTGTAACCTGACTCATCATGTCTAGGGGTTCAAGGCCTAGTTACATGGATTGTAACCTGACTCATCATGTCTAGGGGTCCAAGGCTTAGTTACATGGATTGTAACCTGACTCATTATGTCTAGGGGTCCAAGGCTTAGTTACATGGATTGTAACCTGACTCATCATGTCTAGGGGTTCAAGGCCTAGTTACATGGATTGTAACCTGACTCATCATGTCTAGGGGTTCAAGGCCTAGTTACATGGATTGTAACCTGACTCATCATGTCTAGGGGTCCAAGGCTTAGTTACATGGATTGTAACCTGACTCATTATGTCTAGGGGTCCAAGGCCTAGTTACATGGATTGTAACCTGACTCATTATGTCTAGGGGTCCAAGGCCTAGACATGTTTTATGTAATAGAATAGGTTCTAGAACTCTCATGTGCCTGTGTTAATGCTGACAGTAGATTGACGATGCCTTAGGGGATAAACCTAACAAGATATTTTCCATTCATGTGAGAGAGATGGCTCCAGTCTGACTGGAAGGTACCAGAGAGAGATGGCTCCAGTCTGACTGGAAGGAACCAGAGAGAGATGGCTCCAGTCTGACTGGAAGGTACCAGGGAGAGATGGCTCCAGTCTGACTGGAAGGTACCAGGGAGAGATGGCTCCAGTCTGACTGGATGATACCAGAGAGAGATGGCTCCAGTCTGACTGGAAGGTACCAGAGAGAGATGGCTCCAGTCTGACTGGAAGGTACCAGAGAGAGATGGCTCCAGTCTGACTGGAAGGTACCAGAGAGAGATGGCTCCAGTCTGACTGGAAGGTACCAGAGAGAGATGGCTCCAGTCTGACTGGAAGGTACCAGAGAGAGATGGCTCCAGTCTGACTGGAAGGTACCAGAGAGAGATGGCTCCAGTCTGACTGGAAGGTACCAGAGAGAGATGGCTCCAGTCTGACTGGAAGGTACCAGAGAGAGATGGCTCCAGTCTGACTGGAAGGTACCAGAGAGAGATGGCTCCAGTCTGACTGGAATGTACCAGAGAGAGATGGCTCCAGTCTGACTGGAAGGTACCAGAGAGAGATGGCTCCAATCTGACTGGAAGGTACCAGAGAGAGATGGCTCCAATCTGACTGGAAGGTACCAGAGAGAGATGGCTCCAGTCTGACTGGAAGGTACCAGAGAGAGATGGCTCCAGTCTGACTGGAAGGTACCAGAGAGAGATGGCTCCAGTCTGACTGGAAGGTACCAGAGAGAGATGGCTCCAGTCTGACTGGAAGGTACCAGAGAGAGATGGCTCCAGTCTGACTGGAAGGTACCAGAGAGAGATGGCTCCAGTCTGACTGGAAGGTACCAGAGAGAGATGGCTCCAGTTTGACTGGAAGGTACCAGAGAGAGATGGCTCCAGTCTGACTGGAAGGTACCAGAGAGAGATGGCTCCAGTCTGACTGGAAGGTACCAGAGGGAGATGGCTCCAGTCTGACTGGAAGGTACCAGAGAGAGATGGCTCCAGTCTGACTGGAAGGTACCAGAGAGAGATGGCTCCAGTCTGACTGGAAGGAACCAGAGAGAGATGGCTCCAGTCTGACTGGAAGGAACCAGAGAGAGATGGCTCCAGTCTGACTGGAAGGAACCAGGGAGAGATGGCTCCAGTCTGACTGGAAGGAACCAGAGAGAGATGGCTCCAGTCTGACTGGAAGGAACCAGAGAGAGATGGCTCCAGTCTGACTGGAAGGTACCAGAGAGAGATGGCTCCAGTCTGACTGGAAGGTACCAGAGAGAGATGGCTCCAGTCTGACTGGAAGGTACCAGAGAGAGATGGCTCCAGTCTGACTGGAAGGTACCAGAGAGAGATGGCTCCAGTCTGACTGGAAGGTACCAGAGAGAGATGGCTCCAGTCTGACTGGAAGGTACCAGAGAGAGATGGCTCCAGTCTGACTGGAAGGAACCAGAGAGAGATGGCTCCAGTCTGACTGGAAGGTACCAGAGAGAGATGGCTCCAGTCTGACTGGAAGGAACCAGAGAGAGATGGCTCCAGTCTGACTGGAAGGAACCAGAGAGAGATGGCTCCAGTCTGACTGGAAGGAACCAGGGAGAGATGGCTCCAGTCTGACTGGAAGGAACCAGAGAGAGATGGCTCCAGTCTGACTGGAAGGAACCAGAGAGAGATGGCTCCAGTCTGACTGGAAGGAACCAGAGAGAGATGGCTCCAGTCTGACTGGAAGGAACCAGAGAGAGATGGCTCCAGTCTGACTGGAAGGAACCAGAGAGAGATGGCTCCAGTCTGACTGGAAGGAACCAGGGGGAGATGGCTCCAGTCTGACTGGAAGGAACCAGAGAGAGATGGCTCCAGTCTGACTGGAAGGTACCAGGGAGAGATGGCTCCAGTCTGACTGGAAGGTACCAGAGAGAGATGGCTCCAGTCTGACTGGAAGGAACCAGGGAGAGATGGCTCCAGTCTGACTGGAAGGAACCAGAGAGAGATGGCTCCAGTCTGACTGGATGATACCAGAGAGAGATGGCTCCAGTCTGACTGGATGATACCAGAGAGAGATGGCTCCAGTCTGACTGGAAGGAACCAGAGAGAGATGGCTCCAGTCTGACTGGAAGGTACCAGGAGAGAAATGGCTTGGGTTGAGAGGAACCTCGTTTAGGCGGCCAAACTCTAGTGTCCTTACATTGAGAATAGTCTTCACAGCAGATACTGTCTGCTGTGAATTATTAATTTCCTTCATAAAAATCCTAACCTTTTGACCCATTCCACACATCTGTTGTTTGTCATGTATTCAGAAGGATGTGTCTTTGCTACACAAAGAGCTTTAACTCTGAGTTCTCAGGGATCACCTCCAGGGGGGGATTACCGACCAACTCCATTACTGCACTAATTGAATATGAAAGTTTAATTGTTTTCAGGAAATCTGAAAGTCTCTCCGCCAACCCCTCTTTTTACGCTACGGCTACTCTCATATATTCCTCATATATGCATAGTCACTTTAACCATATCTACATGTACATACTACCTCAATCAGCCTGACTAACCGGTGTCTGTATATAGCCTCGCTACTTTTATAGCCTCTCTACTGTATATAGTCTCTCTACTGTATGTAGCCTCTCTACTGTATATAGCCTCTACTGTATATAGCCTCACTACTGTATATAGCCTCGCTACTTTTATAGCCTCTCTACTGTATATAGTCTCTCTACTGTATATAGCCTCTCTACTGTATATAGCCTCTCTACTGTATATAGCCTCCCTACTGTATATAGCCTCTCTACTGTATATAGCCTCTCTACTGTATATAGCCTCTCTACTGTATATAGCCCCTCTACTGTATATAGCCTCTCTACTGTTATAGCCTCTCTACTGTATATAGTCTCTCTACTGTATATAGCCTCTCTACTGTATATAGCCTCTACTGTATATAGCCTCTACTGTATATAGCCTCTCTACTGTTATAGCCTCTCTACTGTATGTAGCCTCTCTACTGTATATAGCCTCTCTACTGTATATAGCCTCTCTACTGTTATAGCCTCTCTACTGTATATAGCCTCTCTACTGTATATAGCCTCTCTACTGTATATAGCCTCTCTACTGTATGTAGCCTCTCTACTGTATATAGCCTCTCTACTGTATATAGCCTCTCTACTGTATATAGCCTCTCTACTGTTTATAGCCTCTCTACTGTATATAGCCTCTCTACTGTATATAGCCTCTCTACTGTATATAGCCTCTCTACTGTTTATAGCCTCTCTACTGTATATAGCCTCTCTACTGTTTATAGCCTCTACTGTATATAGCCTCTCTACTGTATATAGCCTCTCTACTGTATATAGCCTCTCTACTGTATATAGCCTCTCTACTGTATATAGCCTCTCTACTGTATATAGCCTCTACTGTATACAGCCTCACTACTGTATATAGCCTCTCTACTGTATATAGCCTCACTACTGTATAGCCTCTCTACTGTATATAGCCTCTCTACTGTATATAGCCTCTCTACTGTATATAGCCTCTCTACTGTATATAGCCTCTCTACTGTTTATAGCCTCTCTACTGTATATAGCCTGTCTTTTTACTGTTGTTTTATTTCTTTACCTACCTATTGTTCACCTAATACCTTTTTTGCACTATTGGTTAGAGCCTGTAAGTAAGCATTTCACTGTGAGGTCTACACCTGTTGTAGTCGGCGCACGTGACAAATAAACTTTGATTTGATTAGAATAATTCCCCCACAGCTCTTTCGAGGTAGAGTTTCGACTTCATCCAAGAGTCCAGTGTAAATAGCCGGGAGAAACGATCAACTCCACGATCGCGTGTAGGAATAGGCCCCTAGTCTGCTTGCGATAGCCAATAGCCGTTTCCTCAGGTGTTCTAAATCCTGTCTTAACTCCCCGCATTCCTGCAGCCTGATGTCATTAGTACCAGCATGCATGACCATCGTGTAAGTAACAATATATTACTAGTTAAGTCATTTTTTGGAGGTATCTGTACTTTACTATTTATGTTTTCACATTTACTCCACTACATTCCTAAAGAAAAGAATGTACTTTTTACTCCAAAAAAAACAAGAACATTTTTGCTTGATATAAAATTATTTATACTTTCACTTTTAGTTTTGATACTTAAGTATATTTTAAACCAAATCTTTTTAGGCTTTTACTCAAGTAGTATTTTACTGGGTGACTTTCAATTTCACTTGAGTCATTTTCTATGAAGTTATCTTCTACTCAAATATGACAATTGCGTACTTTTTCTACCACTGCGTAAACTCCAGGGTAATGTTGTAAGTTCCAGGGTAATGTTGTAAGTTCCAGGGTAATGTTGTAAGTTCCAGGGTAATGTTGTAAGTTCCAGGGTAATGTTGTAAGTTCCAGGGTAATGTCGTAAGCTCCAGGGTAATGTCATCAGCTCCGGGGTAATGTTGTAAGCTCCCGGGTAATGTCGTAAGCTCCCGGGTAATGTCGTAAGTTCCAGGGTAATGTTGTAATCTCCAGGGTAATGTTGTAAGCTCCAGGATAATGTCGTAAGCTCCAGGGTAATGTTGTAAGCTCCAGGGTAATGTCATAAGCTCCAGGGTAATGTCGTAAGCTCCAGGGTAATGTCGTAAGCTCCAGGGTAATGTCATCAGCTCCGGGGTAATGTTGTAAGCTCCCGGGTAATGTCGTAAGCTCCAGGGTAATGTCGTAAGCTCCAGGGTAATGTTGTAAGCTCCAGGGTAATGTTGTAAGTTCCAGGGTAATGTCACGCCCCATGGCTCCAGAGAAGCAGAAAGTCTTTGCCCCGGTAACCACCATATCCCGGACAATGTAACTCAGGAAAATGGCTACCTTGGGAGGAGGGGCTTGTTGATTGGTCGCAAAGAGCCAGAGACCCTGGATGGATGTTCTCTTACGACCCTATTCTCAGTAGCTCAGTGATCCGCTCCGTTAAGGCACTGAGCTGTTTGCATTTATCCCAAGTATATAGGTCATTATACAAAGGGTGGTTCTAATCCTGAATGCTGATAGGTTAATAAAAACACATTCTAGCCAGTGTCTATCACCACCGGCTAAATCTATGTATATAATATAATCTATAATCTATAATCTAATATAATCTATAACTAGCTAGGTCAAATAGCCTACATATCAATACATACACACAAACTAGCTAGGTCAAATAGCCTACACATCAATACATACACACAAACTAGCTAGGTCAAATAGCCTACACATCAATACATACACACAAACTAGCTAGGTCAAATAGCTTACATATCAATACATACACACAAACTAGCTAGGTCAAATAGGGGAGAGACGTTGCTTTATCTGTTTGTTTTTTTAAACAGGTTTACTGTTTATATGAGCAATATGAGATGGAACATCTCAGGTTTTTGCCTGCCATGTGAGTTCTGTTATACTCACAGACATACTTCAAACAGTTTTAGAAACTTCAGAGTGTTTTCTATCCAATACTAATAATAATATGCATATATTAGCAACTGGGAATGAGGAGCAGGCTGTTTAATATGGGCACCTCTGTGCACCTTTCATCCAAGCTACTCAATACTGCCCCTTCAGCCATAAGAAGTTAAAGTAGTTTGCAAAATTCTCTGGTCTGACGAAACCAAGATTGGAGGAAACCTGGCACCATCCCTACGGTGAAGCATGGTGGTGGCAGCATCATGCTGTAAGGATGTTTTTCAGCGGCAGGGACTGGGAGACTAGCCAGGATAAAGGGAAAGATGAACGGAGCAAAGTACAGAGAGATCCTTGATGAAAACATGCTCCAGAGCACTCAGGACCTCAGACTGGGGTGAAGGTTCACCTTCGAACAGGACAACGACTCTAAGCACACAGCCAAGACAACGCAGGAGTGGCTTCGGGACAAGTCTCTGAATGTCCTTGAATGGCCGAGCCAGAGCCAGGACTGGAACCCGATCGAACATCTCTGGAGAGACCTGAACATATCTGTGCAGCAACGCTCCCCATCCAACCTGACAGAGCTTGAGAGGATCTGCAGAGAAGAATGGGAGAAACTCCCCAAATACAGGTGTGCCAAGCTTGTAGCGTCATACCCAAGAAGACTGCAAAAATCACTAAAGCTGGATTCTCTTACCTCCCTCACTAGCTTTAAGCACCAGCTGTAAGAGCAGCTCACAGATCACTGCACCTGTACATAGCACATCTGTAAATAGCCCATCCAATCTACCTCATCCCCATACTGTATTTATTTATTTATCTTGCTCCTTTGCACCCCAGTATCTTTACTTGCACATTCATCTTCTGCACATTCTACCATTCCAGTGTTTATTTCTATATTGTAATTACTTTGCCAACATGGCATATTGCCTTACCTCTCTTATCCTACCTCATTTGCACACGCTGTATAAATTAATTAAATGAATTACCTAAAAATCATACAATGTGATTTTCTGGATTTTTGTTTTAGATTCCGTCTCTCACAGTTGAAGTGTACCTATGATAAAAATGAAAGACCTCTACATGCTTTGTAAGTAGGAAAACCTGCAAAATCGGCAGTGTATCAAATACTTGTTCTCCCCACTGTATATTTTTCTACTGTATTATTGATTGTATGTTTGTTTATTCCATGTGTTGTTGTATGTGTCGAACTGTTTTGCTTTATCTTGGCGAGGTCGCAGTTGCAAATGAGAACTTGTTCTCAACTAGCCTACCTGGTTAAATAAAGGTGAAATAAAAAATAAATAAAAAAAGACTCGAGGCTGTAATCACTGCCGAAGGTGCTTCAACAAAGTATTGAGTAAAGGGTATAGTTTTATCCTTTTTTTATGTTGCACTATTTTTATTTTTAATTCGCTGTCCTCCCCCTTCCTCCTCTGAGGAGCCTCCACTGTTTAATCACTATAACTTATAATTTCCTCCTCATATTGTAGTTACCTCCACACACCCAGGCCTAGACTATTGACGGATTCAAGACCAAGTCGTTTTTATTGATCTCAGATTCTCAGTTTGTCAGAGTCAAAGTAGCCTGTCGTTTCTATCATTTGTGTGGTATAAAAAAAAGATTCTGCCATAGTCTCCAGTAAAATTATGTAAAATTGCATGAATCGCATTTATAAGAGGACACATTTTTCCCCGGATCCTAGACTACTAAAAATGTTCCTCATGTATGCAACTTGTGTACGTCCCTCTACTCTACTGCTCTATGTCACTACGCAAAAGCGATGATATGCAATGCTTTATTATAAAGGTATTTTTTTATCATGCGTTCTGGTACCTCAGAGGCCCGCGGGTCAACCTCCTCTCGCGCTCACTTTCTGTTCCGATACCTCCCAAATGACAAATTAACCACTGCCTCTGTCCAATGTGATACTGGGCCACCCTAACCTGTGAAAATTATTTTAAAAGTTGTGTGGAGATTCCTAACGTTGCCATCATCACTGAGTATTGTCCTTAAGGAAGTCTGAACGATGTCCTGCTCAACAAAGAGATACTGTACCTCTCAACCGGGGTACAAACACACACACAGAAAAAGATACACACACACACACACACACACACACACACACACACACACAGAGAGAGATACAGACACACAGACTAGGGCTGGGCGATACATTGTATTTTAAAGTATACCAGTATTGGTCAACATACTGGTATGGATCTTTCCAATACAGTCTATAACGGTGTTTTGATACAGTGCTAAAGAAATAACTGTCAGTGTTGTGTTGAGTATTAAACAATCTGAATAGAGGAAGACAGTAACACCACCTAGAATTCACCTGTTGCCATCCTAGGGTCAATCACTACTCATAAAATAGGGCTTCTGTATACCGCCCCTACCTTGTCACAACACAACTGATTGGCTATCTTCTGTATACCGCCCCTACCTTGTCACAACACAACTGATTGGCTATCTTCTGTATACCGCCCCTACCTTGTCACAACACAACTGATTGGCTATCTTCTGTATACCGCCCCTACCTTGTCACAACACAACTGATTGGCTATAAACGCATTATGACCACACGGAGAAGAGCTAAGTGCGCCGTTAGATCATCGTTTCCCGTCGTCACTTTACACACAGAAAATCTCTGCTAAACATTAAATGTATATGTTCATTTGTCTGTGACCACTGAAAACTTCAGTGTTGAATATGAATACCCCCCCCCAAAAAAATTTGCAAAGTTATAAACAAGCGAAGCAAGGATAATAAAATAAAATAAAGAAACCCGAGATAACCGCATTGTATAATAGCTAGATTATTAGGCTAAATATTCACTTTCATATATGTGTACTCATCCTATTTTTAAGTCACGTTGATATTTTCTATAGTGAATGATGGAACGAGCGACCCTGACTTTGGCCTTATTGATTCATGCTCAGTTTAGACAAACAGAAGAAATGCATCATTTACATATTCAAAACACTGCATACAAAATAGCATGATAACGAACTTGTCAAACATAATACAAACACCTCGATACATAATAGCATACAGAACATTTCTTCTCTTGGTGGGAAAACTGTATTGTGTTAAAAATAAAGAAAATACTTTAAATAGCCATAAATCATTTACGAGCTACAGCAAGCTCTTTAGTCTACATTCTGGAATAATTTTCAGCACAGGACAGCTCCTGTAAGGACACTTTGAAACGAGCGCCCTGCGTGGTGTTTTGGCAAACGGGTGTCAGTCACATCGTCTCCTAAATTCCATCACTATCGGGAAACTGGGCCCAGGTCTGAAATCTAACAATAACATGACAATTTGCTCATTTATAGATGGGAAGTGGACGTGTAATACGAAGAAGGCAAGATGAAATAGTTTCTACCAACAACAACAAATGTGGACGCAGTCAATCAACCTCTTATCTTCCCTGGCCATTAGTAAAGCGTGCGGCTGCGCGAGGATAAAGTCCTCCAGTATCCCGAAATCCTCTTTGTTACCGATTTGCGCTCTGCTTTCTGATTAACAATACCAAGTTTGATAGCTCGCCGACATCCTACCATACATTTTACAATTTATACCTTTCTTTAGGTCTGAATTCGCCGTAATGTCGTCAGATAGCTAGCTGATGAGCGACACTAACGGATTCGGTGGTAACGTTAGGTGTTGTGATGTTTTGACCGTGAACCGGAGATCTCTGCAGGGATTCGAGTTGTCAGGTAGGAAGAGAGACGTTAGCTAACTATGTTAGCTGGCTAACGTTACCCGGCTAGCCTGTCAGCTGACGAGCTAGCTATCAACCTCTTTTGTTTTGTATCGTTTGATTATCATCATTAGTGTTAGCTAGTGATGCAGCTACCTAGCTATCTTTGTAGGTAGTGAGTGACTGGGATTGGTGAGCGAAGAACCAGGGCACGGATGGTTAGCATTCAGGGTTGGTACGCTAACTAGCTAGCTGGACAGACACGGAAGCGGAAGCAGCACGTCGTTACCAAAGCCAGCTGTGAATTATATATATATGCTAGATCTGGTCGCTAAAAACACAATAAGATCTGAAAATGTGGTCGGAGGCACCGTATGGTTGGTGTGACGCAATGCGGAGCCTCCGTAGGCACGCATAGGCCAACTTGAACTCTGAACCGCATCGCCGTGCGCCTCTCAAATGTTGTAACAACGCGGAGGGTTCTGTATAGTTACGCGTTGACGGTAGGTGAATGCGGGGGGTCCTGTAAAAACACAAACTTGCTATCTTGACAACTTCCTTCTCAACAAGCGCAATAAGTATGAATACCCTGAGTTCTGCAGAGGCCGTATCACCGGAAATGCTGTGCGGCCAATGCAGACTTCGGATTGACAATGCAGCGCGTTTTACTGTACACCGTTTTAACACAGTTGCTGCCAACAGTGTTTTTCCAGTGACAACACGTTTGGCGTCTGTCTTCCGTTTACACACAGTTGTTCGGAGACGCAGATAGCTAATTAGCAAAGGTAGTTGACGTTTACATGAACAAGCGCTGTAACATGGAAATATGTCCGTGTGGGAACCCTATAAAAGTGTGTATCAATTTAACCCTTTAAAAAAATATATTCTCGCTGATAAGGTCGTTATGTTTCCAAAACCATACCCCAAGCGATGCCTGTTATTGTTCAGATCCAAGCGTTGTAGCCTTCGTCCAATGACTCTATGTGTAGTGTAATGGAACAGAGAGTCATGGTGAAGGGTTAGGCCCTAGACTAGCCACTGGTAGCATGTGTATTCACTCACATCCCCATAGTAGGCTAACTTACATTCATCTCAAACTAGCATACATGCACTGTAGCAAAATGTTTCCAGTTGATGTGTCTGGGAGGTGTATCCACTGTCTTGACACTTCCCCCCCCCCTCTCTAGAAGATGGCCCCCACTAAGATGAAACTGCGTGTCCGGCGGAGGGAGAGCGGAGGAGCCGGCCAGGAACAGGAAGAAACCTCGAAGGCCTCCTCTCAGTCGGTTTCGGCCGAGGCGTCTCCTGACTCTAAATGCCCAATCTGTCTGGACCGCTTCAACAACATGTCTTATCTGGACAGGTATTAGGATCCCAATTAGCCGCTGCCCGAGGCTTCCTGGGGTCCAAACAGGAAACAATAAATAAAATGCATAACATACATATCACTACATTTACATTGCAATTTAGCCATTCCCCCCCAGCTAGTGCAGCGAGACACCCACATATCACATACATAATACAATGCAAAATGCATTTAATACTGTTTGTTTCCCAGCCTCTGTTCTGGACCTGGGAACTGTGAAGAGACCTCTGGTTGCATGTCTTGTGTTGTACAGATGAGTGTCTGAACTGTATGCCAGCTGCTTGAACAGTCCTGTTTAGTACCATCAACACCTCACAAAGACCAATGGTGACGCAGTCAATCTCTCCTGAACTTTGACCCGGGAGAGAATGACATGTGTCGTGTCTTTGGCTAGGCCAGATTAATTGCTATGACATGCTATTCTATAAAATAATTTCTCCGTAATTAATATCACCTGATTGAACTAATCATGTAAATGTTAATTAACTAGAGAGGGACACCACGAAATAATATTTATAGAGCTGTTATCTTCCGAATAAACTCTTAAAGATTTAGTAAGATTTTACATCCATAACAGTCACATTAATCGTCATTTTATTCAGTCTCATCTGAAAGTTGTAAATCCTTGATTATCTGCAAGAATCCTGGCTAACAAGTTGAATCAGCAATACAAAATTGGGTTTCATTATTTATTTACTAAATACCTAACTAATCACACAGAATCACACATATACAATTAAATCATAACTTGATCACAAATTACGTCACACAGAAAAACGTCCCTAGCGGGCGGAATAGATATGACAGCTTGTTACACAAAGGGAAGGGGCTGTCCTAGTGAAAGAGCGGGAGACTTGAACATAGGCGAGCTGTACTATCGTAAATACAGTATCTTATGCATTCTAAATTACCGCCCATTTGAAGAGGAAAATGCAATACATATTTACTCTGAGCTGCGCTTCCGTAGGTTGGTGGTAGATGGACCGTGTCGCCAACCCGAGTCCTCTGTCCTTTGAAGAATGTCTCTGGTAGTCACGGGATACGTTGTGTGTAGTAGACGGGATACTTGGACTGTCCTTCCTAACCTGCGTTTAGCTGTTGCTAACTCAACGGCTAGGAGATATCACTTCTGTAGTGAATACGAGTTCAAAGTTCATACCATTCACAATCAAAGTCCATGCTGATGTTGGCTTTATCACTTCTGTAGTTATTATCTGAACCATTATGACACCGGACCGTCATCCTGGTGTACCCGGAACAGGAAGTTATATTCTTGTCCATGGCCTTTATAGTGGAGGGAGAGGGGTGTGTCTGAAAAGTTTATAACCCATGCCTCTTCACAGGGGCGGGCCACTGTGAGCAGAGGAAAACTTATGAAAGCACAGATCTCTCATTTGGAAGCTAAAATTACATTTCACCTCTTCACAAATAATGTCATATTCAAACATTTCAATTAAACAACAATTCCATGTGAATCCGATACCTCTGACGTTTAGACTTTCCACAGTAGAGTTTATGTCATTCTATCATTGATGAGAATGTGTCAGAGGGCAACCGAACTGACATAATATACCTTAAGTACCACCGCATATGTTCAGTTGGTCGGATTACCAGAATATAGTTCATTTCCCCCCACTTCTGATGTTACCCAGAATCTCTATGATCTCCAAGGGGTTTTCTTATGTCACATCAGTTATAGTAGGGAGAGAGAAAAAGGGGGAAAGAGGTATTTATGACTGTCATAAACCTACCCCCAACCCAACGTCATGACACATGCATGTCATTGACGTTTTCCCTCCGTGTACATCTTAGTGCAATCAATTTGTGCTTCTAAGTTTTGGACCAACTGCTATTTGCGTAAGTCCGTCTTTGCTGCGCCTGAATGTAACAGTATAGCTTCCATCCCTCTCCTCACCCCTACCTGGGCTCGAACCAGAGACCCTCTGCACACATCAACAACCGCCACCCTCGAAGCATTGTTACCCATCGCTCCACAAAAGCCGCGGCCCTTGCAGAGCAAGGGGAACAACTACTTCAAGGTCTCAGAGCGAGTGACGTCACCGATTGGAAACGCTATTAGCGCGCACCACCGCTAACTAGCTAGCCATTTCACACCGGTTACATAAACACACAACTGAACAGTAGTCCTGGTGCGCCAAAACTAGGGCCTAGGTAAAGAAATGAGAGACCAAGCATATTGCTGCTCCCTAGTGCTTTACCCAAATATAAGTTCTGACTTCAGCAGACTTCACCTGACGAAGACTTGAGTGAATTCTAAATGTGTATATTTTTTTGTAGTATATTATTTTAGCCCAGCACCAGTATTCTCAGTTTTAGGATGTCACCCCTTTTCACCCGTTTCTTCATTACCTGAACAGGTGCCTCCATCGCTTCTGCTTCCGATGCATACAGGAGTGGAGCAACAACAAGGTATGAGTGTCCCAAACAGCACCCTATTCCCTATGTAGTGCACTACCTTTGACCAGACCCTATACGTCACAAATAGCACCCTATTCCCTATGTAGTGCACTACCTTTGACCAGACCCTATACGTCACAAACAGCACCCTATTCCCTATGTAGTGCACTACCTTTGACCAGACCCTATACGTCACAAATAGCACCCTATTCCCTATGTAGTGCACTACCTTTGACCAGACCCTATACGTCACAAACAGCACCCTATTCCCTATGTAGTGCACTACTTTTGATCAGACCCTATACGTCCCAAATAGCACCCTATTCCCTATGTAGTGCACTACATTTTTGTGCACAGAACAAGTACTAGGTTAGACTTTTGTGTGTTTTATAATAGCATAGCTCTGAGTAGCATTTTGATTACTGAAATGATGGACAAACCGATTTGCCCTCTGGGATTAAAAAATAATTTCTTATGTTATTTCTGATCCTATCTCCAGGTGGAGTGCCCTCTGTGTAAGCAGCCGTTCTCCTCCATCCTTCACTCGATCAAGGCCCAGGACAACTTTAAAGAGTTCACTCTCAGACCACCGCCTGTTCCTGGAGAGAACGGGACCGCAATGATCGCAGCTGCCGAAGCAGCCGCCGTTGCCTTGGTGACCGCCAGGGTAGATGGTAGTCACGGAGAACGAAGGAGGACGAGGAGAAGAGGAGGGGGGGTGGGGCAGGGGAGAGGAGGGAGAGAGAGGAGACAGTCAGGACGACTGTGGAGAGGGAGGGGCCTCTCTTCTGCTCCTCCTCTCCCCCCTCTTCATCCTCCTCTTCTACCCAGGCCTGAGGATGGAGGGATGAGAGGTAACCTTGTCTTTTAATCCTTAGGTGTGATTTGTTGCCTTTTGAGGACCACTTTGGAAAGATGTCATTTCATTCATATTTTTAAGTGCTCTTTGTTTTTTAATCCAAATAAATTAAATTCAGTGCCTGAGGTTGGTCTAGACTAGAGGGTACCTTCATCTGTAGGGGTTATACACCACCCCAGTGTGGGTACCTGTAGGAGTTATACACCACCCCAGTGTGGGTACCTCAGCCTGTAGGAGTTATACACCACCCCAGTGTGGGTACCTCAGCCTGTAGGGGTTATACACCACCCCAGTGTGGGTACCTGTAGGAGTTATACACCACCCCAGTGTGGGTACCTCAGCCTGTAGGGGTTATACACCACCCCAGTGTGGGTACCTCAGGCTGTAGGAGTTATACACCACCCCAGTGTGGGTACCTCAGCCTGTAGGGGTTATACACCACCCCAGTGTGGGTACCTCAGGCTGTAGGAGTTATACACCACCCCAGTGTGGGTACCTGTAGGAGTTATACACCACCCCAGTGTGGGTACCTGTAGGAGTTATACACCACCCCAGTGTGGGTACCTCAGGCTGTAGGAGTTATACACCACCCCAGTGTGGGTACCTGAGCCTGTAGGGGTTATACACCACCCCAGTGTGGGTACCTGTAGGAGTTATACACCACCCCAGTGTGGGTACCTCAGCCTGTAGGGGTTATACACCACCCCAGTGTGGGTACCTCAGCCTGTAGGAGTTATACACCCCCCCAGTGTGGGTACCTCAGCCTGTAGGAGTTATACACCACCCCAGTGTGGGTACCTCAGCCTGTAGGAGTTATACACCACCCCAGTGTGGGTACCTCAGCCTGTAGGGGTTATACACCACCCCAGTGTGGGTACCTGTAGGAGTTATACACCACCCCAGTGTGGGTACCTCAGCCTGTAGGAGTTATACACCACCCCAGTGTGGGTACCTCAGCCTGTAGGAGTTATACACCACCCCAGTGTGGGTACCTCAGCCTGTAGGGGTTATACACCACCCCAGTGTGGGTACCTCAGCCTGTAGGGGTTATACACCACCCCAGTGTGGGTACCTGTAGGAGTTATACACCACCCCAGTGTGGGTACCTCAGCCTGTAGGAGTTATACACCACCCCAGTGTGGGTACCTCAGCCTGTAGGAGTTATACACCACCCCAGTGTGGGTACCTCAGCCTGTAGGGGTTATACACCACCCCAGTGTGGGTACCTGTAGGAGTTATACACCACCCCAGTGTGGGTACCTGTAGGAGTTATACACCACCCCAGTGTGGGTACCTCAGCCTGTAGGAGTTATACACCACCCCAGTGTGGGTACCTGTAGGAGTTATACACCACCGCAGTGTGGGTACCTGTAGGAGTTATACACCACCCCAGTGTGGGTACCTGTAGGAGTTATACACCACCCCAGTGTGGGTACCTCAGCCTGTAGGAGTTATACACCACCCCAGTGTGGGTACCTGTAGGAGTTATACACCACCCCAGTGTGGGTACCTATAGGAGTTATACACCACCCCAGTGTGGGTACCTGTAGGAGTTATACACCACCCCAGTGTGGGTACCTGTAGGAGTTATACACCACCCCAGTGTGGGTACCTATAGGAGTTATACACCACCCCAGTGTGGGTACCTGTAGGAGTTATACACCACCCCAGTGTGGGTACCTGTAGGAGTTATACACCACCCCAGTGTGGGTACCTCAGCCTGTAGGAGTTATACACCACCCCAGTGTGGGTACCTCAGCCTGTAGGAGTTATACACCACCCCAGTGTGGGTACCTGTAGGAGTTATACACCACCCCAGTGTGGGTACCTATAGGAGTTATACACCACCCCAGTGTGGGTACCTCAGCCTGTAGGAGTTATACACCACCCCAGTGTGGGTACCTCAGCCTGTAGGAGTTATACACCACCCCAGTGTGGGTACCTCAGCCTGTAGGAGTTATACACCACCCCAGTGTGGGTACCTGTAGGAGTTATACACCACCCCAGTGTGGGTACCTATAGGAGTTATACACCACCCCAGTGTGGGTACCTCAGCCTGTAGGAGTTATACACCACCCCAGTGTGGGTACCTCAGCCTGTAGGAGTTATACACCACCCCAGTGTGGGTACCTGTAGGAGTTATACACCACCCCAGTGTGGGTACCTGTAGGAGTTATACACCACCCCAGTGTGGGTACCTGTAGGAGTTATACACCACCCCAGTGTGGGTACCTGTAGGAGTTATACACCACCCCAGTGTGGGTACCTGTAGGAGTTATACACCACCCCAGTGTGGGTACCTGTAGGAGTTATACACCACCCCAGTGTGGGTACCTGTAGGAGTTATACACCACCCCAGTGTGGGTACCTGTAGGAGTTATACACCACCCCAGTGTGGGTACCTGTAGGAGTTATACACCACCCCAGTGTGGGTACCTGTAGGGGTTATACACCACCCCAGTGTGGGTACCTGTAGGAGTTATACACCACCCCAGTGTGGGTACCTCAGCCTGTAGGGGTTATACACCACCCCAGTGTGGGTACCTCAGCCTGTAGGAGTTATACACCACCCCAGTGTGGGTACCTCAGCCTGTAGGAGTTATACACCACCCCAGTGTGGGTACCTCAGCCTGTAGGAGTTATACACCACCCCAGTGTGGGTACCTCAGCCTGTAGGAGTTATACACCACCCCAGTGTGGGTACCTCAGGCTGTAGGAGTTATACACCACCCCAGTGTGGGTACCTGTAGGAGTTATACACCACCCCAGTGTGGGTACCTGTAGGAGTTATACACCACCCCAGTGTGGGTACCTCAGCCTGTAGGGGTTATACACCACCCCAGTGTGGGTACCTCAGCCTGTAGGGGTTATACACCACCCCAGTGTGGGTACCTGTAGGGGTTATACACCACCCCAGTGTGGGTACCTCAGCCTGTAGGAGTTATACACCACCCCAGTGTGGGTACCTCAGCCTGTAGGGGTTATACACCACCCCAGTGTGGGTACCTCAGCCTGTAGGAGTTATACACCACCCCAGTGTGGGTACCTGTAGGAGTTATACACCACCCCAGTGTGGGTACCTGTAGGGGTTATACACCACCCCAGTGTGGGTACCTGTAGGAGTTATACACCACCCCAGTGTGGGTACCTCAGCCTGTAGGAGTTATACACCACCCCAGTGTGGGTACCTCAGCCTGTAGGAGTTATACACCACCCCAGTGTGGGTACCTCAGCCTGTAGGAGTTATACACCACCCCAGTGTGGGTACCTGTAGGAGTTATACACCACCCCAGTGTGGGTACCTGTAGGGGTTATACACCACCCCAGTGTGGGTACCTCAGCCTGTAGGAGTTATACACCACCCCAGTGTGGGTACCTCAGCCTGTAGGAGTTATACACCACCCCAGTGTGGGTACCTCAGCCTGTAGGAGTTATACACCACCCCAGTGTGGGTACCTCAGCCTGTAGGGGTTATACACCACCCCAGTGTGGGTACCTCAGCCTATAGGAGTTATACACCACCCCAGTGTGGGTACCTGTAGGAGTTATACACCACCCCAGTGTGGGTACCTCAGGCTGTAGGAGTTATACACCACCCCAGTGTGGGTACCTCAGCCTGTAGGAGTTATACACCACCCCAGTGTGGGTACCTCAGCCTGTAGGGGTTATACACCACCCCAGTGTGGGTACCTCAGCCTGTAGGAGTTATACACCACCCCAGTGTGGGTACCTCAGCCTGTAGGAGTTATACACCACCCCAGTGTGGGTACCTGTAGGGGTTATACACCACCCCAGTGTGGGTACCTCAGCCTGTAGGGGTTATACACCACCCCAGTGTGGGTACCTGTAGGGGTTGTACACCACCCCAGTGTGGGTACCTCAGCCTGTAGGAGTTATACACCCCCCCAGTGTGGGTACCTCAGCCTGTAGGGGTTATACACCACCCCAGTGTGGGTACCTGTAGGAGTTATACACCACCCCAGTGTGGGTACCTATAGGAGTTATACACCACCCCAGTGTGGGTACCTATAGGAGTTATACACCACCCCAGTGTGGGTACCTCAGCCTGTAGGAGTTATACACCACCCCAGTGTGGGTACCTCAGCCTGTAGGGGTTATACACCACCCCAGTGTGGGTACCTCAGCCTGTAGGAGTTATACACCACCCCAGTGTGGGTACCTCAGGCTGTAGGAGTTATACACCACCCCAGTGTGGGTACCTCAGCCTGTAGGGGTTATACACCACCCCAGTGTGGGTACCTCAGCCTGTAGGAGTTATACACCACCCCAGTGTGGGTACCTCAGCCTGTAGGGGTTATACACCACCCCAGTGTGGGTACCTGTAGGAGTTATACACCACCCCAGTGTGGGTACCTATAGGAGTTATACACCACCCCAGTGTGGGTACCTGTAGGAGTTATACACCACCCCAGTGTGGGTACCTGTAGGAGTTATACACCACCCCAGTGTGGGTACCTCAGGCTGTAGGAGTTATACACCACCCCAGTGTGGGTACCTGTAGGAGTTATACACCACCCCAGTGTGGGTACCTGTAGGAGTTATACACCACCCCAGTGTGGGTACCTCAGCCTGTAGGGGTTATACACCACCCCAGTGTGGGTACCTATAGGAGTTATACACCACCCCAGTGTGGGTACCTGTAGGAGTTATACACCCCCCCAGTGTGGGTACCTGTAGGAGTTATACACCACCCCAGTGTGGGTACCTCAGCCTGTAGGAGTTATACACCACCCCAGTGTGGGTACCTCAGCCTGTAGGGGTTATACACCACCCCAGTGTGGGTACCTGTAGGGGTTATACACCACCCCAGTGTGGGTACCTATAGGAGTTATACACCACCCCAGTGTGGGTACCTGTAGGAGTTATACACCACCCCAGTGTGGGTACCTGTAGGAGTTATACACCACCCCAGTGTGGGTACCTGTAGGAGTTATACACCACCCCAGTGTGGGTACCTCAGCCTGTAGGGGTTATACACCACCCCAGTGTGGGTACCTGTAGGAGTTATACACCACCCCAGTGTGGGTACCTGTAGGAGTTATACACCACCCCAGTGTGGGTACCTCAGCCTGTAGGAGTTATACACCACCCCAGTGTGGGTACCTATAGGAGTTATACACCACCCCAGTGTGGGTACCTCAGCCTGTAGGAGTTATACACCACCCCAGTGTGGGTACCTATAGGAGTTATACACCACCCCAGTGTGGGTACCTATAGGAGTTATACACCACCCCAGTGTGGGTACCTGTAGGAGTTATACACCACCCCAGTGTGGGTACCTCAGCCTGTAGGGGTTATACACCACCCCAGTGTGGGTACCTCAGCCTGTAGGAGTTATACACCACCCCAGTGTGGGTACCTCAGCCTGTAGGAGTTATACACCACCCCAGTGTGGGTACCTCAGCCTGTAGGGGTTATACACCACCCCAGTGTGGGTACCTCAGCCTGTAGGGGTTATACACCACCCCAGTGTGGGTACCTCAGCCTGTAGGAGTTATACACCACCCCAGTGTGGGTACCTCAGCCTGTAGGGGTTATACACCACCCCAGTGTGGGTACCTCAGCCTGTAGGGGTTATACACCACCCCAGTGTGGGTACCTCAGCCTGTAGGAGTTATACACCACCCCAGTGTGGGTACCTCAGCCTGTAGGAGTTATACACCACCCCAGTGTGGGTACCTCAGCCTGTAGGAGTTATACACCACCCCAGTGTGGGTACCTCAGCCTGTAGGAGTTATACACCACCCCAGTGTGGGTACCTGTAGGAGTTATACACCACCCCAGTGTGGGTACCTGTAGGGGTTGTACACCACCCCAGTGTGGGTACCTCAGCCTGTAGGACATACAGTTCCTGATGTTTAGGCCGAGGTATGTATAGTTTGTGTGCTCTAGGGCAACGGTGTCTAGATGGAATTTGTATTTGTGGTCCTGGCAACTGGACCTTTTTTGGAACACCATTATTTTGGTCTTACTGAGATTTACTGTCAGGGCCCAGGTCTGACAGAATCAGTGCAGAAGATCTAGGTGCTGCTGTAGGCCCTCCTTGGTTGGTGACAGAAGCACCAGATCTTCAGCAAACAGTAGACATTTGACTTCAGAGTCTAGTAGGGTGAGACCGGGTGCTGCAGACTGTTCTAGTGCCCGCGCCAATTCGTTGATATATATATTGAAGAGGGTGGGGCTTAAGCTGCATCCCTGTCTCACCCACGACCCTGTGGAAAGAAATGTGTGTATTTTTTTGCCAATTTTAACCCCGCACTTGTTGTTTGTGTACATGGATTTTATAATGTCGTATTTTTTCCCCCAACACCACTTTCCATCAATTTGTGTAGCAGACTCTCATGCCACATTGAGTGAAAAGCTTTTTTTCTCTCTCTCTCTGTCCCTCTTCCCTCCCCCTTCCTCTCAGGAGAGATGGATGGAGAGGACCCGGGGGTCATCTTTGATGGGCTGACAGGTGCGTCCGCCCCCCCACCTCACGATCGAGGGGTGCAGCGTCTCATGGTGCGTCTGGCTGCTAGGCGACGGTCCCAGAGAGAGGGGCGCTCCGTAAGACTGCTCCGACCACGGGAGATGCTTTCTTTCCGCCGGGCGCTCTACCGCAGTGGCGTACGTGTCAGGAACGCCCGCGGGGGCTGCGAGAGGCCCCGTGACATCACTGCGGCGTTTTACCAGCGGAACCCGGTGGCGCTCCATAGACTCCTCCCCTGGTTACAGGTGTGTGTGTGTGTGTGTGTGTGTGTGTGTGTTTAATGTGTGTGTGTGTTTAATACCTACGGGACATTAAAAACTGTAATCTTATGTTTCACGAGTCGTGGCTGAACGACGACATTAAGAACATACAGCTGGCGGGTTATACACTCTATCGACAGGACAAGGGGCGGTGGCCTATGCATATATGTAAACAACAGCTGGTGCACAATATCTAAGGAAGTCTCTAGGTTTTGCTCGCCTGAGGTAGAGTATCTCATGATAAGCTGTAGACCACACTATCTACCTAGAGAGTTTTCATCTGTATTTGTCGTAGCTGTCTACATACCACCACAGACCGAAGCTGGCACTAACACAGCGCTCAATGAGCTGTATAAGGCCATAAGCAAACAGGAAAACTCCCATCCAGAGGCGGTGCTCCTAGTGGCCGGGGACTTTAATGCAGGGACACTTTAATCAGTTTTACCTCATTTCTATCAGCATGTCACATATGCAATCAGATTTAAAAAGAACTCTAGACCACCTTTACTCCACACACAGAGACACATACAAAGCTCGCCCTCCATTTGGCAAATAAAACCATAATTCTATCCTCCTGATTCCTGCTTACAAGCAAAAATTAAAGCAGGAAGCACCAGTGACTCGGTCTATTAAAATAAGTGGTCAGATGAAGCAGATGCTAAGCTACAGGACTGTTTTGCTAGTACAGACTGGAATATGCTCCGGGATTCTTCCGATGGTATTGAGGAGTACACCACATCAGTCACTGGCTTTATCAATAAGTGCATCGAGGATGTCGTCCCCACAGTGACTGTACGTACATCCCCCAACCAGAAGCCATGGTTTACAGGCAACATTCACACTGAGCTAAATGGTAGAGCTGCCGCTTTCAAGGAGCGGGACTCTAACCCGGAATCTTATAAGAAATCCCGCTATGCCCTCCGACGAACCATCAAACAGGCAAAGCGTCAATACAGGGATAAGATCAAATCGTACTACACCGGCTCCGACGCTCGTCGGATGTGGCAGGGCTTGCAAACTATTACAGACCACAAAGGGAAACACAGCCGAGAGCTGCCCAGTGACACGAGCCTACCAGACGAGCTAAATTACTTCTATGCTCGCTTCGAGGCAAGTAACACTGAAACATGCATGAGAGCATCAGCTGTTCCGGATGACTGTATGATCACGCTCTCCGCAGCCGATGTAAGACCTTTAAACAGGTCAACATTCACAAGGCCGCAGGGCCAGACGGATTACCAGGACGTGTACTCTGAGCATGCTCTGACCAACTGGCAAGTGTCTTCGCTGACATTTTCAACCTCTCCCTGTCCGAGTGTGTAATACCAACATGTTTCAAGCAGACCACCATAGTCCCTGTGCCCAAGAACACTAAGGTAACCTGCCTAAATGACTACCGACCCGTAGCACTCACGTCTGTAGCCATGAAAATGCTTGGAAAGGCTGGTCATGGCTCACATCACGTGGTCTGCCACTGCGAGGACGATCAGCTGTCCGTCCTGTCTCCCTGTAACTCTTGTCTTAGGCGTCTCACAGTACGGACATTGTAATTTTATTGCCCTGGCCACATCTGCAGTCCTCATGCCTGCTTGCAGCATGCCTAAGGCACGTTCACGCAGATGAGCAGGGTCTTTCTTTTGGTGTTTTTCCAGAGTCGGTAGAAAGGCCTCTTTAGTGTCCTACGTTTTCATAGCTGTGACCTTAATTGCCGACCGACTATAAGCTGTTAGTGTCTTAACGACCGTTCCACAGGTGCATGTTCATTAATTGTTTATGGTTCATTGAACAACCATGGGAAACAGTGTTTAAAACCCTTTACAATGAAGATCTGTGAAGTTATTTGGATTTTTTACGAATTATCTTTTGAAAGACAGGTTCCTGAAAAAGAGACGTTTTGTTTTGCTGAGTTTACACACCCATAATACTCATTGACTGAACATTACGATTTATTACGCATCACAATAATACTGTCGCACAAGGACCTATTGAAATCAGAATTCTGTTTGTCTCTTCAGAAAGATTCAGGAAATATGTATCACTGATGCCTTGGATCAACTTGGGCAAATTCATTTCCAATACATTTAGTTGATTCCCTACTAAGTTCAATACATTTAGTTGATTCCCTACTAAGTTCAATACATTTAGTTGATTCCCTACTAAGTTCAATACATTTAGTTGATTCCCTACTAAGTTCAATACATTTAGTTGATTCCTTACATTTAGTTGATTCCCTACTAAATTTAATACATTTAGATGATTCCCTACTAAGTTCAATACATTTAGTTGATCCCCTACTAAGTTTAATACATTTAGTTGATTCCCTACTAAGTTTAATACATTTAGTTGATTCCCTGCTAAGTTCAATACATTTAGTTGATTCCCTACTAAGTTTAATACATTTAGTTGATTCCCTACTAAGTTTAATACATTTAGTTGATTCCCTACTAAGTTCAATACATTTAGTTGATTCCCTACTAAGTTCAATACATTTAGTTGATTCCCTACTAAGTTCAATACATTTAGTTGATTCCCTACTAAGTTCAATACATTTAGTTGATTCCCTACTAAGTTCAATACATTTAGTTGATTCCCTACTAAGGTCAATACATTTAGTTGATTCCCTACTAAGTTCAATACATTTAGTTGATTCCCTACTAAGTTCAATACATTTTTTAATATTGTAGAAATCTGTTTTAATGTCTGGTTTCCGTGATTCCGTCAGTGTTTTCTGTGTCTTTGATTTTTTTGGGGTCGTAGGGGGATTTTTGTAGGGCCAAGCCAGTAAGCTCTCACATTTTACTGCTGCTAGTATGAAGTCTTTCAGAGCGTGTTTTTAGTCTGCATATTTGATTAATTGAAACTTAGACCCTTGACCTATAACCCTTGACCCCTGGTTACAGCGGGAGCTGACGGTGCTGTACGGCGCCCATGGCTCATTGGTCAACATCGTCCAACGCATCATCACCTCGCGAATCGCACGTCACGACATGGAGGGAGGGGGTGGGGCCATCCAGGACGAACTCCGTCCCTTCCTGCTGGCGAGGACTGATCACTTCCTTCACGAGCTTGTGAGTGCGCGCACACACACACCCTCTCCCTAAACCAATCACGTACTCACTCACACCCTCACTAACCCTTGTGTGTGTGTGTGTGTGTGTGTGTGTGTGTGTGTGTGTGTGTGTGTGTGTGTGTGTGTGTGTGTGTGTGTGTGTGTGTGTGTGTGTGTGTGTGTGTGTGTGTGTGTCCCTCCAGATCAGTTTTGCGCGTTCCCCTCTCAGTATGGAAGTGTATGACCAGCTGTCCATCTACGACCCTCCAGCGCCGTCCTACGAGGACAGGATGACATCATCATCTAGCGACACTGACGACTCTGTCATCGCCATCTCGGATGAAGAGGTTTTTTTTATTACTACTTTTTAAATAGTTGTTTCACCCCTTGAGAGAAGAGTTGGTGAGTTATCATGTCACTGTACTGTGGACACTACGCTGTATCCTGTGCATTTCATTTGAGGAAAAGGAGGATATTTCCTCTCAGGAATATGTCTGTCTGTCTATCTAGGAAGGAGGAAGTAAGATATTTCCCCTCAGGAATATGTCTGTCTGTCTATCTAGGAAGAGGAAGGAGGGTCGGAGGGAGAACGAGAGAGACGGCCGGTGTCGGTAGCAGGAAGTAACGCTCTGAGCCAATCTGCTTGGGACGATGAAACACCAGGACCCTCCTACTCTACAGCTGAGCCGTCCCAATCCCCCATGCCGCTGTCGATCAGCCCAGGGGGGCGGGACTCTGGCCCAGCGGGGGCTAATCAGAATCCTGCTCAGGACATGACAGCGGCAGGAGATGGAGAGAGGGTTGAGGAGGGAGGAGAGGAAGAGGAGGGGGAACAATGTATGATAGTAGGGTTTGTAAAAGCCATGGCTGAGAGAACTCCTGAACTGGTCCAACTCTCCTCTGACCCCTCAGACGAAGAGGGGGAGAAACAGGAGAAGTCTGTTCAACAAACAGCGTTAACCCCTCTCTCTCTCGTTATCTCTCCCCTCTCCATTCCAGTTCCCCCCATCTCTCTGTTTAAAAACACCAGCACAGAGAGACAGGGAGGAGGGGGGGAGAGACAGGGAGGAGGGGGGGAGAGACAGGGAGGAGGGGGGGAGAGACAGGGAGGAGGGGGGGAGAGAGGAGTGGGAGTAAGACATCTAGACAGAGAGAGCGAGCAGGTAGAAGAGAGACTCCTCTATTGCCCTCTAGGGGAGAGAAGGGAGGGCAGACAGCGAGAACGGTCGTGTTCAGGGTCGCGGTCTAGAAGCAGACATCGGTCAGCGAGCGTGTGGTCACGGTCCGGTCGGTCCAGGAGTTCTGAACGGAGCTGGTCAGCACGGAGCCCCGTGTCCGTACGGAGCGATGACAGCAGCCAGGAACGGCGCCGGAAGAGACTGGCGAGAGAGCGGGCGAAAAGGAGACAGGAGAAAGGAAGAGACTCCCACGACAGAGGCTCCTATAGACAACACAGCAGAGAGCACAGTGGAGGAAGTGACAGGAACAGAGGTAGAGAGAGAGAAAAGATTCCGTATGAACCAGCCAGGTCCCAATATTCTAACACAGGAATATTCTTTAGTCCGGAAAACTGCGTCCTATCCCATTCCCCGTCCTTATCCCGGAGTAGCCAGCGAGGACCAGAATCTCCTGGGGAACACCGGCATTCCCCACGCTCCGACAGCCTCTCTTCCTCCAGCTCCCTGTCCCATCTCTCTGCAAACAGACGGCATTCCCGACATTCCCCACGCTCCGACAGCCTCTCTTCCTCCAGCTCCCTGTCCCATCTCTCTACAGACAGACAGCATTCCCGACATTCCCCACGCTCCGACAAGCCGGGAGGAAAGAGGAAATATAAGACACGGCATCTGGAAGACCCTTCCTGGGAGCCATCCAGCTCTGCACGGAGAGAGAGGGGGCGAGGCGGGGAGCGAGAGAAGGGGCGAGGCGGGGAGCGAGAGAAGGGGCGAGGCGGGGAGCGAGAGAAGGGGCGAGGCGGGGAGCGAGAGAAGGGGCGAGGCGGGGAGCGAGAGAAGGGGCGAGGCGGGGAGCGAGAGAAGGGGAGAGGCGGTGAGCGAGAGAGGGGGAGAGGCGGGACAGAGGCCACCGCTAGCCCCCGGAAGAGCAGAGGCAGTCTGAAAGAGAGGTGAGGAGGACTGGAGCTTGGAGAGGGGCTATACCATAACATACTGGGGAAATGTTACTGTATTCCTTATACAGAGCCTTCAGAAAGTATTCAAACCCCTTGACTTTTTCCACATTTTGTTACTTTACAGCCTTATTCTAAAATGGATTAAATAAAACATTTCCTTATCAATCTACACACAATACCCCATAATGACATCACAATACCCCATAATGACATCACAATACCCCATAATGACAGAGCGGAAACAGGTTATTTTGAAATTTTTGCTAAAAAAAAATACAAATCTAAAATACCTTATTTACATTAGTATTCAGACTCTTTGCTATGAGACTCGAAATTGAGCTCAGGTGCATCCTGTTCCCATTGATCATCCTTGATGTTTCCACAACTTGATTGGAGTCCAACTGTTGTACATTAAATTGATTGGACATTAATTGAAAAGGCACACACCTGTCTATATAAGGTCCCACAGTTGACAGTGCATGTAACTGCAAAAACAAGCCATGAGGTCGAAGGAAATGTCCGTAGAGCTCCAAGACAGGATTGTGTCGAGGCACAGATCTGGGGAAGGGTACCAAAACATTTCTGCAGCATTGAAGGTCCCCAAGAACACAGTGGCCTCCATCATTCTTAAATGGAAGATGTTTGGAACCACCAAGACTCTTCCTAGAGCTGGCCGCCCGGCCAAACTGAGCAATCTGGGGAGAATGGCCTTGGTCAGGGAGGTGACCAAGAACCCGATGGTCACTCTGACAGAACTCCAGCGTTTCTGTGGAGCTGGGAGAACCTTCCAGAAGGACAACCATCTCTGCAGCACCCCACCAATCAGGCCTTTATGGTAGAGTGGCCAGACGGAAGCCACTCCTCAGTAAAAGGCACATGACAGCCTGCTTGAAGTTTGCCAAAAGGCACCTGAAGACTCTCAGACCATCAGAAACAATATTCTCTGGTCTGATGAAACCAAGATTGAACTCTTTGGCCTGAATGCCAAGCGTCACGTCTGGAGGAAACCTGGCACCATCCCTACGGTGAAGCATGGTGGTGGCAGCATAATGCTGTGGGGATGTTTTTCAGCGGCAGGGACTGGGAGACTAGTCAGGATCGAGGGAAAGATGAACGGAGCAAAGTACAGGGAGATCCCTGATGAAAACCTGCTCCAGAGCGCTCAGGACCTCAGACTGGGGCGAAGGTTCACCTTCCAACAGGACAACGACCCTAAGCACACAGCCAAGACAACGCAGGAGTGGCTTTGGGACAAGTCTCTGAATGTCCTTGAGTGGCCCAGCCAGAGCCCGGACTTGAACCCGATCGAACATCTCTGGAGAGACCTGAAAATAGCTGTGCAGCGACACTCCCCATCCAACCTGACATAACTTGAGAGGATCTGCAGAGAAGAATGGGAGAAACTCCCCAAATACAGGTGTGCCAAGCTTGTAGCGTCATTGTTATGCACGCCTCTATGAAGAGGGAACGCAACACCCTGCTGCAAATCAACTCCCCGTGAAGTGAAAGAGGTATGAACTGTAGGTGCGAGAAAGGACGACAAAGGCAGAATTGACCGTTAACTAGGATTTATTTCCTTTACACGTTAATATGGGGAAAAGGGGCTGGAGGGAACCAAAGCAAAGAAAGTAAATATCAAAGCTTCCCCCTCTCCTATCTAACCTGCCTACCCACTACTTACTTATCTTAGCACCACCTGGTGCCCTAACCAAAATACAGGGGGTGGTCCTGGGCCACCCCCACACCTTACCTAGTGTGTATAGACATTGAATATACTACGGGTATATGTATGCCCGCGGGCCTCTTGCCTAAGCACTCCCTAGGTGCCTTCCCCTTCCCCCCTGGGAACAAATGAAACAGAACAACAAACAATTTCAATAATCAAAACAGTGCGTCCTATAACACATAACAGACATAACCAATCAGCTCCCTCAGCAACAACTTACATAGTACATACCAAATCTCTTTGAGAAACAACCAACACTTTATCACTATCAAATTCTCCAGAAAAAATCTCTCTCTCTCTAATCTCTCCAAAATATTCAATCTTCTCTCCTCCTGAACAGAACACTGGCTTTTATATAGCTTCAGGAGTCTAATTGGATACAGCTGCATCTTGACGAGGGGGCGGGGTCAGCTCTCTAATCATCCATTAGCCATTGAGTCGACCAATCAGCTGGTTGGGGAGGTTTCCAGGAAGCCATCTCCTGAAACACACACACTCAAATACAACACAGAAACTGGGGAACGTAACAGTCATACCCAAGAAGACTCGAGGCTGTAATCGCTGCCAAAGGTGCTTCAACAAAGTGCTGAGTAAAGGGTCTGAATACTTATGTAAATGTGATATTTACAGTTTTTATTTTTTATAAATTAACAATTTTGAAAAACCTGTTTTTGCTTTGATTAAGGGGAAAAATTTGTTTAATCCATTTTAGAATAAGGCTGTAACCTAACACAATGTGGAAAAAGTCAAGATGTCTGAATTCTTTCTGAAGGCACTGTATATATCTATATATCTCTCTCTCTATATATATATATATCTATATCTGTTGTGGTCAGTCATTCAAAAATATGATGATGTGTAGGTTAGTCCTATAGTCTCTATCTATCTACTTTAGACCAGAGCCCTATAGGTAGTGCACTACTTTAGACCAGAGCCCTATGGGTAGTGCACTACTTTAGACCAGAGCCCTAAGGTAGTGCACTACTTTAGACCAGAGCCCTATGGGTAGTACACTACTTTAGACCAGAGCCCTATGGGTAGTACACTACTTTAGACCAGAGCCCTATGGGTAGTGCACTACTTTAGACCAGAGCCCTGTGGGTAGTGCACTATGTAGGGCAGGGGTATTCACCTCTTACCCCACAAGGTCCAGAGCCTGCTGATTTCTGTTTTACCTGATAATTAATTGCACCCATCTGGTGTCCCAGGTCTAAGTCAGTCCCTGATTAGAGGGGAATCACCCACCTGGTGTCCCAGGTCTAAATCAGTCCCTGATTAGAGGGGAATCACCCACCTGGTGTCCCAGGTCTAAATCAGTCCCTGATTAGAGGGGAATAACCCACCTGGTGTCCCAGGTCTAAATCAGTCCCTGATTAGAGGGGAATCACCCACCTGGTGTCCCAGGTCTAAATCAGTCCCTGATTAGAGGGGAATAACCCACCTGGTGTCCCAGGTCTAAATCAGTCCCTGATTAGAGGGGAATCACCCACCTGGTGTCCCAGGTCTAAATCAGTCCCTGATTAGAGGGGAATCACCCACCTGGTGTCCCAGGTCTAAATCAGTCCCTGATTAGAGGGGAATAACCCACCTGGTGTCCCAGGTCTAAATCAGTCCCTGATTAGAGGGGAATCACCCACCTGGTGTCCCAGGTCTAAATCAGGCCCTGATTAGAGGGGAACAATGTAAAAAATGCGATGGAACTGGCTTGGAGGTCCAAAGGGTAGTTTGAGGGGCTAGGGTGCTATTTGGTACACATCCACTGTTGATTTGTATTCCTAACAAATGTCTCCTGTAGTGTGTTCTGACTAGGTATGTCATTTCTGACTGTGTCCGCCTGTCTGTCTTTGTCTGTCTTTGTGTCCGTCCCCAGTGTGAAGAAGAGGAGACGTCAGTCCCGCAGCCCCAGTGTTGAAATCATCTATGAAGGGATGACTGTGACCGCTGCTAGCCCCTTACGACCCAAACACAACCACAAACGCCGTGGCAACCACCGGAGAAAGCAGCGTCACGACCACGCCCTCCAACACTCTCCCGTGGTCATCACCATAGACAGCGACAGCGACAACAAACACACGGTCCAAACGACCACGCTGGAAGATGACCGCGCTCTGGATTTATCCGACCGTGCCACGGTCGATTTCTCCGACCGTTCTCTGACCGCGCCTGGTCTTCCACTAGGCGACCACAACAACCTGGACATGGGGGTTGATATCAGCGATTTAGCGGTCGATATTCTCGACCGTTTTCTGAGCGTTTCGGACCGTAACTCGGACATTGACCACGATGACGTCATCGACCATAAAACTAATGTCGACGACGACTGTGTGGTTGACGTTTCTGTCAACGTCAAGGACCGCGTTCTGAACACAAACACTAATGCAAATGCGGTCGACCGTCCCCAGAACGCGGGCGGCCATGTTCTCCCCCAGGTCAATCTTAGCTGTGACCCTGGGGTCGCGACCTCTGACTCTCGTCTCCTAGCGACAATCCTACAGGACCTGGAACACATCGCGCTCCCTAACCTGTCCTTTTTCCCCAACCTGAACCAAAACCCTAACCACAGCCGTAATTCAACCACACCGGACCACAGTGAAAACGCCAGGCCGGCCAGAGAGACCACGCCGACTCCTTGGTCCTCTGGGAGAGAGAACGCCAGGCCGGCCAGAGAGACCACACCGACTCCTTGGTCCTCTGGGAGAGAGAACGCCAGGCCGGCCAGAGAGACCACACCGACTCCTTGGTCCTCTGAGAGAGAGAACGCCAGGCCGGCCAGAGAGACCACACCGACTCCTTGGTCCTCTGAGAGAGAGAACGCCAGGCCGGCCAGAGAGACCACACCGACTCCTTGGTCCTCTGAGGGAGAGAACGCCAGGCCGGCCAGAGAGACCACACCGACTCCTTGGTCCTCTGAGAGAGAGAACGCCAGGCCGGCCAGAGAGACCACACCGACTCCTTGGTCCTCTGAGGGAGAGACTAACTTCAACAGCCCTGTTTCACCTACAGCCAATCACTCTCTGAGTTCTGAATCATTCACAGACTACCACTCTGCCAGTCCTATATCTCCTGTAGGTCACCCTGCTAGTCCTATATCTCCTGTAGGTCACCCTGCTAGTCCTATATCTCCTGTAAGTCACTCTGCTAGTCCTATATCTCCTGTAGGTCACTCTGCTAGTCCTATATCTCCTGTAGGTCACTCTGCTAGTCTTGTACGTCACTCTGCTAGTCCTATATCTCCTGTAGGTCACCCTGCTAGTCCTATATCTCCTGTAGGTCACTCTGCTAGTCCTGTAGGTCACCCTGCTAGTCCTATATCTCCTGTAGGTCACTCTGCTAGTCCTGTAGGTCACTCTGCTAGTCCTATATCTCCTGTTGGTCACCCTGCTAGTCCTATATCTCCTGTAGGTCACCCTGCTAGTCCTATATCTCCTGTAGGTCACTCTGCTAGTCCTGTAGGTCACTCTGCTAGTCCTATATCTCCTGTTGGTCACCCTGCTAGTCCTATATCTCCTGTAGGTCACTCTGCTAGTCCTATATCTCCTGTAGGTCACCCTGCTAGTCCTATATCTCCTGTAGGTCACCCTGCTAGTCCTATATCTCCTGTAGGTCACTCTGCTAGTCCTATATCTCCTGTAGGTCACTCTGCTAGTCCTATATCTCCTGTAGGTCACTCTGCTAGTCCTATATCTCCTGTAGGTCACTCTGCTGGTCCTATATCTCCTGTAGGTCACTCTGCTGGTCCTATATCTCCTGTAGGTCACCCTGCTAGTCCTATATCTCCTGTAGGTCACTCTGCTAGTCCTATATCTCCTGTAAGTCACTCTGCTAGTCCTATATCTCCTGTTGGTCACTCTGCTAGTCCTATATCTCCTGTTGGTCACTCTGCTAGTCCTATATCTCCTGTAGGTCACTATGCTAGTCCTATAGGTCACTCTGCCGGTCCTATATCTCCTCTCGGTCACTCTGCCGGTCCTATATCTCCTGTAGGTCACTATGCTAGTCCTGTACATCAGAACTCTAATGCAGTATCACCCGTTGTCCACCCTTCTAACAGTCCTTTATCATCACCCATAGCTGGCTCTATATCGGTAGAAAACCCCCGCTTACCTTCTAGCACTGGATCGTCTGTATCGGCCAGTCCTGTATCGGCCAGACATGATCAGGAGGGGCCAATACACTAACACAGTATACAGCACTGACTGATCACCTGGACACACACACACACACACACACACACATTCTGGCACAGTCACGCACACTTGAACTGCCACACACACCATTTGAATATGCTGAGGTTGTTTAACCGTTATTTGACAGTCTTTAAACGTTATTTGACGGTCTTTAACCGTTATTTGACGGTCTTCTGCCAGATGGACTCTTGAATGAAACTATCTTTCTGCAGAAAAAAAAAACAAATAAAATCACATTTGACGATAATTTAATTTAATTTTGTTACGTTTGATCATTTTGAGGTGCAGCGTACTGTATTTTCAGTACTGTATTTTCAGTACTGTATTTTGACACTTGCTACATGTGGGCCCTGGTAAGGTAGTGGACTATATAGGACCCTGGTAAGGTAGTGGACTATATAGGACCCTGGTAAGGTAGTGGACTATATAGGACCCTGGTAAGGTAGTGGACTATATAGGACCCTGGTAAGGTAGTGGACTATATAGGACCCTGGTAAGGTAGTGGACTATATAGGACCCTGGTAAGGTAGTGGACTATATAGGACCCTGGTAAGGTAGTGGACTATATAGGACCCTGGTAAGGTAGTGGACTATATAGGACCCTGGTAAGGTAGTGGACTATATAGGGCCCTGGTAAGGTAGTGGACTATATAGGACCCTGGTAAGGTAGTGGACTATATAGGACCCTGGTAAGGTAGTGGACTATATAGGACCCTGGTAAGGTAGTGGACTATATAGGGCCCTGGTAAGGTAGTGGACTATATAGGACCCTGGTAAGGTAGTGGACTATATAGGGCCCTGGTAAGGTAGTGGACTATATAGGACCCTGGTAAGGTAGTGCACTATATAGGGCCCTGGTAAGCCAGTGCCTTAGGTGGTACCGAGTGGGTTAACATTTTGGGACAGACATGGACAAACCTGTGTAGTTTATAGTGTTGGCCCTTGGCCTACTTTACAGCCCATTTATACATGGTTATCTGGTGTGAATATGGTCAGGCACTGTCTATGGGACGCAGTACTAGATTGATATTGATTACTGCATTGTTGGGGAAAAGAGCTGGGTAGAAAGGCATTTCACTTTACTTGACATTTAAATGTAAAACTTGAGTCGGGCATACCAACTGAGTAACACATGGGAAAACCCATGTGGTCTACAACATGTGGTACGAAATGGGCTATCTGCTGTGAATATGGTCAGGGATTGTCTCTGGGACTCTATTGGACATACTACCCGGGTCATGTATGAGACCCTGAATAATGTTTTAATGGATTGTTAAAAACGGCAACTAATGAAATGTTTGAGAAGCTAAAATAAAGTTGTCAACATTTTCATGTTTGTGTGGGTTTAACTGAGAACATATCCTGTAATGCTTGTGAAATTCCTCTGCAAATATGCTGAGTGAACTGGCAACTTTATTCAGTGTGTTTGCCTGAAAAGCCTGTATCTAGTGCGTGATGTCACATTTTGAATGGCGAGTTTTCTTTTTTGGGGGGGTTTAGTATTCAGGCGCTAAACCATAGATTGTACAGTATAAACATTGGGATTGTAGCTACATCAAGTCCATGCAAGACTACGGGAGCTGGACATCTACAGAGTGATTCGACTGGTAAGTGGAACTGACTAAATGTAATGTTTGTTCCGTGTTGTTAGCTAATCCGTTTTGGTATTTTCTGCTGCAGATTCGTATAGTTAACTAGCTAATGTTTGGCATGGTTACTAACTAGCGCTATGTAACTAATTTATCACCCCCCCATATTATGTGTCGAGTTAGCTAACTAGCCAGCCATGCTAAACCTAAAGCCGGCCCTGTTGTGCTATCTAGCTAACGTCGGCTAGCCAGCTTGTTTTGCATGGGAGCTAACGTTAACAAATAGTTTGCTTGTTGAACAACTTTGCCTTAGTAGTAAAGGAGAGTCGTGTTTGAACCGCTGAGTTAATTTTTGGTTTGAGTGTAAACTTCTCAGTAGTTAGTTAATCATACTGTCTCCGCTGTATTTGTCGGATGTTGGTTTCCTGCCATGTTTGAACCGAGGCAAATACAATTTGACAGGACTGATGACTGCTGCTATTGAAATGTTTAGGAATCCATTGGGACATTATTCACATGCTGTAATATGTTGGGAATCTATTTTTAAGGGATCAAGTTTTTTAGCGGAATGTTTAATTTTATAAAGGTTAATTATAGTTTCGTAAAAATTGAAAAACCTGAAACTAAATATAAACTAGAAACGTTCTCTTAGACTAACTGAAATTAAATACCATGTTAAATTATTGAGCTGGCTAACTCGGTTTGTTACAGACTGACCAGAAAAATTCAAATGACATAATCTTAAATTTATTCTGAATGGTCTTTCAAATTAAATAAATAATGATTTATATATGCGAAAAAGGTTACTTTGTCAACTGCAGCCCATTAAAAATGCTAAAGGGTCCATTTAGCTGCGTTTACACAAGCAGCCCAATTTTGATATTTTGCCCACTTTTATTGGCAAAAGAGCTGATCTGATTTGGTCAAAAGACCAATTTAGTGGAAACAATGATCAGAATTGGGCTGCTTGTGTAAACGCAGCCAAAGGGAACAATGTTGTAGCCCACATAGGTTTGTTCTTGTCTGGTTCAAAAGGTTATAAACCCAACTAGGTACTTGGTAAAATGTCCATTTAGAGTCCTTGGATAAAGACAAAATGTTGCACAAGATCAATAGTCTAAATAATGATGTTTTCTTTCCCCTCTGAACAGGCCCGGATTAAACTTTTAAAAAAGGCAGAAGAGACTTCTGATCTCAGACTGACTCAGACATGGATGAAGAAGAGTCAGGACCTGACAGTGGTAACACCGTGACAGCAGCACGGCGGTGCTGTTTCCCTATGAACCCGGCGGTGCTGTTTCCCTATGAACCCGGCGGTGCTGTATCCCTATGAACCCGGCGGTGCTGTTTCCCTATGAACCCGGCGGTGCTGTTTCCCTATGAACCCGGCGGTGCTGTTTCCCTATGAACCCGGCGGTGCTGTTTCCCTATGAACACGGCGGTGCTGTTTCCCTATGAACCCGGCGGTGCTGTTTCCCTATGAACCCGGCGGTGCTGTTTCCCTATGAACCCGGCGGTGCTGTTTCCCTATGAACCCGGCGGAGCTGTTTCCCTATGAACCCGGCGGAGCTGTTTCCCTATGAACCCGGCGGAGCTGTTTCCCTATGAACCCGGCGGTGCTGTTTCCCTATGAACCCGGCGGTGCTGTTTCCCTATGAACCCGGCGGTGCTGTTTGCCTATGAACCCGGCGGAGCTGTTTCCCTATGAACCCGGCGGAGCTGTTTCCCTATGAACCCGGCGGTGCTGTTTCCCTATGAACCCGGCGGTGCTGTTTCCCTATGAACCCGGCGGTGCTGTTTCCCTATGAACCCGGCGGTGCTGTTTCCCTATGAACCCGGCGGTGCTGTTTCCCTATGAACCCGGCGGAGCTGTTTCCCTATGAACACGGCGGTGCTGTTTCCCTATGAACCCGGCGGTGCTGTTTCCCTATGAACCCGGCGGTGCTGTTTCCCTATGAACCCGGCGGTGCTGTTTCCCTATGAACCCGGCGGTGCTGTTTCCCTATGAACACGGCGGTGCTGTTTCCCTATGAACCCGGCGGTGCTGTTTCCCTATGAACCAGGCGGTGCTGTTTCCCTATGAACCCGGCGGTGCTGTTTCCCTATGAACCCGGCGGTGCTGTTTCCCTATGAACACGGCGGTGCTGTTTCCCTATGAACCCGGCGGTGCTGTTTCCCTATGAACCCGGCGGAGCTGTTTCCCTATGAACCCGGCGGTGCTGTTTCCCTATGAACCCGGCGGAGCTGTTTCCCTATGAACCCGGCGGTGCTGTTTCCCTATGAACCCGGCGGTGCTGTTTCCCTATGAACCCGGCGGTGCTGTTTCCCTATGAACCCGGCGGTGCTGTTTCCCTATGAACCCGGCGGAGCTGTTTCCCTATGAACCCGGCGGTGCTGTTTCCCTATGAACCCGGCGGAGCTGTTTCCCTATGAACCCGGCGGTGCTGTTTCCCTATGAACCCGGCGGTGCTGTTTCCCTATGAACCCGGCGGTGCTGTTTCCCTATGAACCCGGCGGTGCTGTTTCCCTATGAACCCGGCGGTGCTGTTTCTCTATGAATACTGTCCAGGATGTGGAGGCGATGGAGCAAAAGTTACTCGACACAGTTTTCCTGAATGGAGTGGTAGGTGCAATGAATGGGATGTTTTTAAAATTATTTCTTGTAGTATTTTGTTTAAGTCCACTACAATACAAAATAGTACAATTGTGCATGTTAGCAATCAAATGTTCAGCATGGGGCACTTTCAGTACAGAGCAAACAGTGATGATGACACAAATGAGAGAAATTATCATATCATTAGCATCATCCCTCTCATTGGCTCTGTACTGCAGTGTTTCCTGGTCCTGAGGATCAAAGGGGCCCTCCCACTCATGATGCAACTTAGCAACTCATCATCAATCCTTTGAATTGAATAAAGTGTGCGAGTGCTAGGGCAAAAACAACAATGTGCATCCCTTGTTACTTGATTGATGAATAAAGGTCACTGATTAGTAAGGAACTCTCCTCACCTGGTTGTCTAGGTCTCAGTAAGGAATTCCCCTCACCTGGTTGTCTAGGGCTCAGTAAGGAACTCCCCTCACCTGGTTGTCTAGATCTCAGTAAGGAACTCACCTCACCTGGTTGTCTAGGGCTCAGTAAGGAACTCTCCTCACCTGGTTGTCTAGGTCTTAGTAAGGGATTCCTCTCACCTGGTTGTCTAGGTCTCAGTAAGGAACTCCCCTCACCTGGTTGTCTAGATCTCAGTAAGGAACTCTCCTCACCTGGTTGTCTAGGTCTCAGTAAGGAACTCCCCTCACCTGGTTGTCTAGATCTCAGTAAGGAACTCATCTCACCTGGTTGTCTAGATCTCAGTAAGGAACTCATCTCACCTGGTTGTCTAGATCTCAGTAAGGAACTCCCCTCACCTGGTTGTCTAGATCTCAGTAAGGAACTCATCTCACCTGGTTGTCTAGATCTCAGTAAGGAACTCTCCTCACCTGGTTGTCTAGGTCTCAGTAAGGAACTCCCCTCACCTGGTTGTCTAGGTCTCAGTAAGGAACTCCCCTCACCTGGTTGTCTAGATCTCAGTAAGGAACTCTCCTCACCTGGTTGTCTAGGTCTCAGTAAGGAACTCCCCTCACCTGGTTGTCTAGATCTCAGTAAGGAACTCTCCTCACCTGGTTGTCTAGGGCTCAGTAAGGAACTCTCCTCTCCTCACCTGGTTGAGGATCATTCTTCTATGAGAAATTGCATCATTTGGTGTTTTGTTGATGGTGGTGGAAAACGCTGTCTCAGGCGCCGCTCCAGAATCTCCCATCAGTGTTCAATTGGGTTGAGATCTGGTGGCTGAGACGGCCATGACATAATGGTTTCCATCATTTTCATGCTCATCAAACCATTCAGTGACCAGTCGTGCCCTGTGGAGGGGGACAATGTCATCCAATGGGGGCCAAGGTAGCAGGAACAATGGCCTGCCCATCATTTATACGTGATCCTAAACATGACGGGATGTGTTTCCATTATTTTGGCAGTTACCTGTATACACATATGCATCTCTGCCTATATGATACACAATCAATTTGACATAGAGACAACAATAGTTCACCTCGCCTCTAGAGACTGATTGTGGGTCAGTTTTGTGTTCCCCACCCCGAGTGGGTTAGAAAACGGTCGAGTTAAATTAATCTGATTCTAGATCTGTGTCTATACCACCACCTCTAGGGACTTTACTATGAAGCCGGGGTTAAGTTTTATTGCCACTCATAAGTTTCAATGTAGTTTCTGTAGCAGGTTGGCGGAGATTTTAGAGAAAAGAGGAGATTAGAATCCCGGCGGGAAATGAATGGAGAAACCAACATATCGCTTTGCCCCGCAGGCTCACGACCAATCATCAGCGCTATATTTGCGCAATCGCAATGTGGCGTTTTTCAGCATCCCAACAGCTTTACGGTTGAATGGCGATTGAAGCAGAGACCGTCTAATCAACAAAAAAACAGCAGTAAAGTTAATTTTAACAATGATGAGTTTGAGTCGTAATTTAATTTGATTTAAAAAAAGGAGAGTTGTTGAAGTCTGTCATCTGCTATTTCGCAAAAGGCATCAGTTGTGTTTAGTTGTGTGTTCCTATCGAAATTAGTTACCTGGAAATGTAAATAAACAGATCTGAGGAACATCACATCTCTTTTCATTGTATTTAGATATTCAGGTGTCAATGTTCTTGGTCTGGCAAAGCCTACAGTCGTGGCCAAAAGTTTTGAGAATGACACAAATATTAATTTTCACAAAGTTTGTTGCCTCAATTTGTATGATGAGAATTTGCATATACTCCAGACTGTTATGAAGAGTGATCAGATGAATTGCAATTAATTGCAAAGTCGCTCTTTGCCATGCAAATGAACTGAATCCCCAAAAAACATTTCCACTGCATTTCAGCCCTGCCACAAAAGGACCAGCTGACATCATGTCAGTGATTCTCTCGTTAACACAGGTGTGAGTGTTGATGAGGACAAGGCTGGAGATCACTCTGTCATGCTGATTGAGTTCGAATAACAGACTGGAAGCTTCAAAAGGAGGGTGGTGCTTGGAATCATTGTTCTTCCTCTGTCAATCATGGTTACCTGCAAGGAAACATGTGCTGTCGTCATTGCTTTGCTCAAAAAGGGCTTCACAGGCAAGGATATTGCTGCCAGTAAGATTGCACCTATATCAACCATTTATCGGATCATCAAGAACTTCAAGGAGAGCGGTTCAATTGTTGTGAAGAAGGCTTCAGGGCGCCCAAGAAAGTCCAGCAAGCGCCAGGACCGTCTCCTAAAGTTCATTCAGCTGCGGGATCGGGGCACCACCAGTACAGAGCTTGCTCAGGAATGGCAGCAGGAAGGTGTTAGTGCATCTGCACGCACAATGAGGCGAAGACTTTTGGAGGATGGCTTTGTGTCAAGAAGGGCAACAAAGAAGCCACTTCTCTCCAGGAAAAACATCAGGGATAGACTGATATTCTGAAAAAAGGTACAGGGATTGGACTGCTGAGGACTGGGGTAAAGTCATTTTCTCTGATGAATCCCCTTTCCGATTGTTTGGGGCATCTGAAAAAACACTTGTCCGGAGAAGACAAGTTGAGCGCTACCATCAGTCCTGTGTCATGCCAACAGTAAAGCATCCTGAGACCATTCATGTGTGGAGTTGCTTCGCAGCCAAGGGACTTGTTTACGTGCTGCTGTGCAGTTTGTTGATAACGTTACTTTGCTACCTGCCAACTTTACGGTTTTTAATTACCTTTTTATATTTGAATTTTTCCCTCGCTCATGCTGCAAGCCCAGCTTCAGACGCAATCGTTAGGCAAGGGTAATTTCAGTTTAGGAAAGGATGAAACAGCTTCTGTGCCACCAGTAAGTACAGATAGTAACGTTAGTAAAAATCCCCTCGCACAGTCCCCGCAGCCGGACAACTTTCTCATGGCTTCTGGAAGGAAATGCTGTAGGAATGCTCAACTGGTGTCGCTCATTCAGCCAACAAACTTTCCACCGGTTTTCCACATTAAGTAGCGAGTCTGAGGCCTAGCCTTCTCAGGTCTCTCCTCCACCCGTTACGGGGTCTGAGACGCCGAAGCTTCCCACCATTAGCTCTGACAAATTGAAAACCCTAGTCATTGGCGACTCCATTACCCACAGTATTAGACTTAAAACGAATCACCCAGCGATCATACACTGTTTACCAGGGGGCAGGGCTACCGACGTTAAGGCTAATCTAAAGATGGTGCTGGCTAAAGCTAAAACTGGCGAGTGTAGAGAGTATAGAGATATTGTTATCCACGTCGGCACCAACGATGTTAGGATGAAACAGTCAGAGGTCACCAAGTGCAACATAGCTTCAGCGTGTAAATCAGCTAGAAAGATGTGTCAGCATCGAGTAATTGTCTCTGGCCCCCTCCCAGTTAGGGGGAGTGATGAGCTCTACAGCAGAGTCTCACAACTCAATCGCTGGTTGAAAACTGTTTTCTGCCCCTCCCAAAAGATAGAATTTGTAGATAATTGGCCCTCTTTCTGGGACTCGCCCACAAACAGGACCAAGCCTGACCTGCTGAGGAGTGACGGACTCCATCCTAGCTGGAGGGGTGCTCTCATCTTATCTACCAACATAGACAGGGCTCTAGCTCTACAGTGAGAAAGGGTGCAGGCCAGGCAACAGGCTGTTAGCCAGCCTGCCAGCTTAGTGGAGTCTGCCACTAGCATAGTCAGTGTAGTCAGCTCAGCCATCCCCATTGAGACTGTGTCTGTGCCTCGACCTAGGTTGGGCAAAACTAAACATGACTTAATGGCAAAACTTAATGTTAGATCCCTCACTTCCAAGTTAGTCATAGTCAATGCACTAATCACTGATCATAATCTTGATGTGATTGGCCTGACTGAAACATGGCTTAAGCCTGATGAATTTACTGTGTTAAATGAGGCCTCACCTCCTGGTTACACTAGTGACCATATCCACTGCGCATCCTGCAAAGGCGGAGGTGTTGCTAACATTTACGATAGCAAATTTCAATTTACAAAAGAAAAATGACTCCGTTTTTGTCTTTTGAGCTTCTAGTCATGAAATCTATGCAGCCAATCACTTTTCATAGCTACTGTTTACAGGCCTCCTGGGCCGTATACAGCGTTCCTCACTGAGTTCCCAGAATTCCTATCGGACCTTGTAGTCACGGCAGATAATATTCACATTTTTTGTGACTTTAATATTCACATGGAAAAGTCCACAGAGCCACTCCAAAAGGCTTTCGGAGCCATCATCGACTCAGTGGGTTCTACTCACTGCCACAGTCATACTCTGGACCTAGTTTTGTCCCGTGGAATAAATATTGTGGATCTTAATGTTTTTCCTCAAAATCCTGGACCACCATTTTATTACGTTTGCAATCGCAACAAATAATCTGCTCAGACCCCAAGCAAGGATCATCAAAAGCCTTGCTATAATTTCTCAGATAAAGAGTACATAAATCGGTTAACCACCGAGCTGAGGATCTAAATTTAACCTTGTGTAATACCCTAGATGCAGTCGCATTAAAAACAAAAAACATTTGTCACAAGAAACTAGCTCCCTGGTATACAGAAAGAGACACTCAAGTTTTTTAGTACTATATCTCTTGACACAATGATGAAAATAATCATGGCCTCTAAACCTTCAAGCTGCATACTGGATCCTATTCCTACTAAACTACTGAAAGAGCTGCTTCATGTGCTTGGCCCTCCTATGTTGAACATAATAAACGGCTCTCTATCCACCGGATGTGTACCAAACTCACTAAAAGTGGCAGTAATAAAGCCTCTCTTGAAAAAGCCAAACCTTGACCCAGAAAATATAAAAAACTATCGGCCTCTATCGAATCTTCCAGAGATGCTTGTTATAGGTCCCGAGAAACAAAGAGATCTTCTGTTGAATGTGACAATTAATCTTGATGGTTGTACAGTCGTCTCAAATAAAACTGTGAAGGACCTCGGCGTTACTCTGGACCCTGATCTCTCTTTTGACGAACATATCAAGACTGTTTCAAGGACAGCTTTTTTCCATCTACGTAACATTGCACAAATCTGAAACCTTCTGTCTGAAAATTATGCAGAAAAATTAATTGATGCTTTTGTCACTTCTAGGTTAGACTACTGCAATGCTCTACTCTCCGGCTACCCGGATAAAGCACTAAATAAACTTCAGTTAGTGCTAAACACGGCTGCTAGAATCTTGACTAGAACCAAAAATATTTGATCGTATTACTCCAGTGCTAGCCTCTCTACACTGGCTTCCTGTTAAGGCAAGGGCTGATTTCAAGGTTTTACTACTAACCTACAAAGCATTACATGGGATTGCTCCTACCTATCTTTCCGATTTTGGTCCTGCCGTACATACCTACACGTACTCTACGGTCACAAGACGCAGGCCTCCTAATTGTCCCTAGAATTTCTAAGCAAACAGCTGGAGGCAGGGCTTTCTCCTATAGATCTCCATTTTTATGGAATGGTCTGACTATCCATGTGAGAGACGCAGACTCGGTCTCAACTTTTAAGTCTTTACTGAAGACTCATCTCTTCAGTAGGTCCTATGATTGAGTGTAGTCTGGCCCAGGAGTGTGAAGGTGAACAGAAAGGCTCTGGAGCGACGAAACGCCCTTGCTGTCTGCCTGGCCGGTTCCCCTCCACTGGGATTCTCTGCCTCTAACCCTATTACAGGGGCTGAGTCACTGGCTTACTGGTGCTCTTCCATGATGTCCCTAGGAGGGGTGCGTCACTGACGTGGTCTTCCTGTCCGGGTTGGCGCCCCCTCGGGTTCGTGCCGTAGGGGAGATCTTTGTGGGCTATACTCGGCCTTGTCTCAGGATGGTAAGTTGGTGGTTGAAGATATCCCTCTAGTGGTGCGGGGGCTGTGCTTTGGCAAAGTGGGTGGAGTTATATCCTTCCTGTTTGGCCCTGTCCGGGGGTGTCATCGGATGGGGCCACAGTGTCTCCTGACCCCTCCTGTCTCAGCCTCCAGTATTTATGCTGCAATAGTTTGTGTTGGGGGCTAGGATCAGTCTGTTATATCTGGAGTACTTCTCCTGTCTTATCCGGTGTCCTGTGTGAATTTAAGTATGCTCTCTCTAATTCTCTCCTTCTTTCTCTCTCAGAGGACCTGAGCCCTAGGACCATGTGTCAGGACTACCGGGCATGATGACTCCTTGCTGTCCCCAGTCCACCTGGCCGTGCTGCTGCTCCAGTTTCAACTGTTCTGCCTGCGGCTATGGAACCCTGACCTGTTCACTGGACGTGCTACCTGTCCCAGACCTGCTGTTTTCAACTCTCTAGAGACAGCAGGAGCGGTAGAGATACTCTCAATGATCGGCTATGAAAAGCCAACTGACATTTACTCCTGAGGTTCTGACTTGTTACACCCTCAACAACCACTGTTATTATTATTATTTGACCCTGCTGGTCATCTATGAACATTTGAACATCTTGGCCATGTTCTGTTATAATCTCCACCCGGCACAGCCAGAAGAGGACTGGCCACCCCTCATAGCCTGGTTCATCTCTAGGTTTCTTCCTAGGTTCTGGCCTTTCCAGGGAGTTTTTCCTAGCCACCTTGCTTCTACAGCTGCATTGCTTGCTGTTTGGGGTTTTAGGCTGGGTTTCTGTACAGCACTTTGAGATATCAGCTGATGTTAGAAGGGGTTTATAAATACATTTGATTGATTCTGCAGTTTAAGCTCTGAATGCAGGAGGGCATGCTTTAGGTTTAGTGCAGTGAATTTGTCTTTGTGATTTTATAAGTGTTCTTTTTTTCTTTTGTTCATCTTTCCTTGTTGCCCAAATGTGTGTGATTGACTTTAAATAAATTTCTATTTTATTTATACTGTCTATGAACTAGAGGTCGACCAATTTATGATTTTTCAACGCCGATACCGATTAATGAAGGCCCAAAAAAGCCGACGCCGATTTTTATATATGTATATTTGTAATAATGACAATTACAACAATACTGAATGAACACTTTTATTTTAACTTAATATAATACATAAATAAAATCAATTTAGTCTCAAATAAATAATGAAACATGTTCAATTTGGTTTAAATAATGCAAAAACACAGTGTTGGAGAAGAAAGTAAAAGTGCAATATGTGCCATGTCAGAAAGCTAACGTTTAAGTTCCTTGCTCAGAACATGAGAACATATGAAAGCTGGTGGTTCCTTTTAACATGAGTCTTCAATATTCCCAGGTAAGAAGTTTTAGGTTGTAGTTATTATAAGACTATTTCTCTATACCATTTGTATTTCATAGACCTTTGACTATTGGATATTCTTATAGGCACTTTACATTTAAGTCATTTAGCAGACGCTCTTATCCAGAGCGACTTACAAATTGGAAAGTTCATACATATTCATCCTGGTCCCCCCGTGGGAATTGAACCCTGGTCCCCCCGTGGGAAATGAACCCACAACCCTGGCGTTGCAAGCGCCATGCTCTACCAACTGAGCCACACGGGACTTTAGTATTGCCAGCCTAATCTCGGGAGTTGATAGGCTTGAAGTCATAAACAGCGAAGAGCTGCTGGCAAACGCAGTAAAGTGCGGTTTGAATGAATGCTTACGAGCCTGCTGCTGTTAACCAGCACCACTCAGTCAGACTGCTCTATCAAATCATAGACTTAACTATAATATAATAAACATACAGAAATACCAGCCTTTGGTCATTAATATGGTCAAATCCGGAAACTATCATCTTGAAAACAAAACGTTTATTCTTTCAGTGAAATACGGAACAGTTACGTATTTTATCTAACGGGTGGCATCCGTAAGTTCGCAACGAGCCAGGCGGCCCAAACTGCTGCATTATACCCTGAGTCTGTTGCACAGAACGAAAGAGAAGTGACACAATTTCCCTAGTTAAAAGAAATTCATCTTAGCAGGCAATATTAACTAAATATGCAGGTTTAAAAAAATATATACTTGTGTATTGATTTTAAGAAAGGCATACCAATGAGTTTACCCTGACCAGATGGTCTATAAATACATAACTTTACCAATTAGTTTACCCTGACCAGATGGACTATAAATACATAACGTTACCCTGACCAGATGGACTATAAATACATAACGTTACCCTGACCAGATGGACTATAAATACATGACGTTACCAATTAGTTTACCCTGACCAGATGGACTATAAATACATAACGTTACCAATTAGTTTACCCTGACCAGATGGACTATAAATACATGACGTTACCCTGACCAGATGGACTATAAATACATAATGTTACCCTGACCAGATGGACTATAAATACATGACGTTACCAATTAGTTTACCCTGACCAGATGGACTATAAATACATAACGTTACCCTGACCAGATGGACTATAAATACATAACGTTACCCTGACCAGATGGACTATAAATACATGACGTTACCAATTAGTTTACCCTGACCAGATGGACTATAAATACATAATGTTACCCTGACCAGATGGACTATAAATACATGACGTTACCAATTAGTTTACCCTGACCAGATGGACTATAAATACATAACGTTACCCTGACCAGATGGACTATAAATACATAACGTTACCCTGACCAGATGGACTATAAATACATAATGTTACCCTGACCAGATGGACTATAAATACATAACGTTACCCTGACCAGATGGTCTATAAATACATAACGTTACCCTGACCAGATGGACTATAAATACATAACGTTACCCTGACCAGATGGACTATAAATACATAACGTTACCCTGACCAGATGGACTATAAATACATAACGTTACCCTGACCAGATGGACTATAAATACATAACGTTACCCTGACCAGATGGACTATAAATACATAACGTTACCCTGACCAGATGGACTATAAATACATGACGTTACCAATTAGTTTACCCTGACCAGATGGACTATAAATACATGACGTTACCAATTAGTTTACCCTGACCAGATGGTCTATAAATACATGACGTTACCAATATGTTTACCCTGACCAGATGGACTATAAATACATGACGTTACCAATTAGTTTACCCTGACCAGATGGACTATAAATACATGACGTTACCAATTAGTTTACCCTGACCAGATGGTCTATAAATACATGACGTTACCAATTAGTTTACCCTGACCAGATGGACTATAAATACATAACGTTACCAATTAGTTTACCCTGACCAGATGGACTATAAATACATGACGTTACCAATTAGTTTACCCTGACCAGATGGACTATAAATACATGACGTTACCAATTAGTTTACCCTGACCAGATGGACTATAAATACATGACGTTACCAATTAGTTTACCCTGACCAGATGGACTATAAATACATAACGTTACCCTGACCAGATGGACTATAAATACATGACGTTACCAATTAGTTTACCCTGACCAGATGGATTATAAATACATGACGTTACCAATTAGTTTACCCTGACCAGATGGACTATAAATACATGACGTTACCAATTAGTTTACCCTGACCAGATGGATTATAAATACATGACGTTACCAATTAGTTTACCCTGACCAGATGGACTATAAATACATGACGTTACCAATTAGTTTACCCTGACCAGATGGACTATAAATACATGACGTTACCAATTAGTTTACCCTGACCAGATGGTCTATAAATACATGACGTTACCAATTAGTTTACCCTGACCAGATGGACTATAAATACATAACGTTACCAATTAGTTTACCCTGACCAGATGGACTATAAATACATGACGTTACCAATTAGTTTACCCTGACCAGATGGACTGTAAATACATGACGTTACCAATTAGTTTACCCTGACCAGATGGACTATAAATACATGACGTTACCAATTAGTTTACCCTGACCAGATGGACTATAAATACATAACGTTACCCTGACCAGATGGACTATAAATACATGACGTTACCAATTAGTTTACCCTGACCAGATGGATTATAAATACATGACGTTACCAATTAGTTTACCCTGACCAGATGGACTATAAATACATGACGTTACCAATTAGTTTACCCTGACCAGATGGATTATAAATACATGACGTTACCAATTAGTTTACCCTGACCAGATGGACTATAAATACATGACGTTACCAATTAGTTTACCCTGACCAGATGGACTATAAATACATGACGTTACCAATTAGTTTACCCTGACCAGATGGACTATAAATACATGACGTTACCAATTAGTTTACCCTGACCAGATGGATTATAAATACATGACGTTACCAATTAGTTTACCCTGACCAGATGGACTATAAATACATGACGTTACCAATTAGTTTACCCTGACCAGATGGACTATAAATACATGACGTTACCAATTAGTTTACCCTGACCAGATGGATTATAAATACATGACGTTACCAATTAGTTTACCCTGACCAGATGGACTATAAATACATAACGTTACCCTGACCAGATGGACTATAAATACATGACGTTACCAATTAGTTTACCCTGACCAGATGGATTATAAATACATGACGTTACCAATTAGTTTACCCTGACCAGATGGACTATAAATACATGACGTTACCAATTAGTTTACCCTGACCAGATGGATTATAAATACATGACGTTACCAATTAGTTTACCCTGACCAGATGGACTATAAATACATGACGTTACCAATTAGTTTACCCTGACCAGATGGACTATAAATACATGACGTTACCAATTAGTTTACCCTGACCAGATGGACTATAAATACATGACGTTACCAATTAGTTTACCCTGACCAGATGGATTATAAATACATGACGTTACCAATTAGTTTACCCTGACCAGATGGACTATAAATACATGACGTTACCAATTAGTTTACCCTGACCAGATGGACTATAAATACATGACGTTACCAATTAGTTTACCCTGACCAGATGGACTATAAATACATGACGTTACCAATTAGTTTACCCTGACCAGATGGACTATAAATACATGACGTTACCAATTAGTTTACCCTGACCAGATGGACTATAAATACATGACGTTACCAATTAGTTTACCCTGACCAGATGGACTATAAATACATGACGTTACCAATTAGTTTACCCTGACCAGATGGACTATAAATACATAACGTTACCCTGACCAGATGGACTATAAATACATAACGTTACCCTGACCAGATGGACTATAAATACATAACGTTACCCTGACCAGATGGACTATAAATACATAACGTTACCCTGACCAGATGGATTATAAATACATAACGTTACCCTGACCAGATGGATTATAAATACATAACGTTACCCTGACCAGATGGACTATAAATACATAACGTTACCCTGACCAGATGGATTATAAATACATAACGTTACCCTGACCAGATGGATTATAAATACATAACGTTACCCTGACCAGATGGACTATAAATACATAACGTTACCCTGACCAGATGGACTATAAATACATAACGTTACCCTGACCAGATGGACTATAAATACATAATGTTACCCTGACCAGATGGTCTATAAATACATAACGTTACCCTGACCAGATGGATTATAAATACATAATGTTACCCTGACCAGATGGTCTATAAATACATAACGTTACCCTGACCAGATGGATTATAAATACATAACGTTACCCTGACCAGATGGATTATAAATACATAACGTTACCCTGACCAGATGGACTATAAATACATAATGTTACCCTGACCAGATGGACTATAAATACATAACGTTACCCTGACCAGATGGACTATAAATACATGACGTTACCAATTAGTTTACCCTGACCAGATGGTCTATAAATACATAACGTTACCCTGACCAGATGGACTATAAATACATGACGTTACCAATTAGTTTACCCTGACCAGATGGACTATAAATACATGACGTTACCAATTAGTTTACCCTGACCAGATGGACTATAAATACATGACGTTACCAATTAGTTTACCCTGACCAGATGGTCTATAAATACATGACGTTACCAATTAGTTTACCCTGACCAGATGGACTATAAATACATAACGTTACCAATTAGTTTACCCTGACCAGATGGACTATAAATACATGACGTTACCAATTAGTTTACCCTGACCAGATGGACTATAAATACATGACGTTACCAATTAGTTTACCCTGACCAGATGGACTATAAATACATGACGTTACCAATTAGTTTACCCTGACCAGATGGACTATAAATACATAACGTTACCCTGACCAGATGGACTATAAATACATGACGTTACCAATTAGTTTACCCTGACCAGATGGATTATAAATACATGACGTTACCAATTAGTTTACCCTGACCAGATGGACTATAAATACATGACGTTACCAATTAGTTTACCCTGACCAGATGGATTATAAATACATGACGTTACCAATTAGTTTACCCTGACCAGATGGACTATAAATACATGACGTTACCAATTAGTTTACCCTGACCAGATGGACTATAAATACATGACGTTACCAATTAGTTTACCCTGACCAGATGGACTATAAATACATGACGTTACCAATTAGTTTACCCTGACCAGATGGATTATAAATACATGACGTTACCAATTAGTTTACCCTGACCAGATGGACTATAAATACATGACGTTACCAATTAGTTTACCCTGACCAGATGGACTATAAATACATGACGTTACCAATTAGTTTACCCTGACCAGATGGATTATAAATACATGACGTTACCAATTAGTTTACCCTGACCAGATGGACTATAAATACATAACGTTACCCCTGACCAGATGGACTATAAATACATGACGTTACCAATTAGTTTACCCTGACCAGATGGATTATAAATACATGACGTTACCAATTAGTTTACCCTGACCAGATGGACTATAAATACATGACGTTACCAATTAGTTTACCCTGACCAGATGGATTATAAATACATGACGTTACCAATTAGTTTACCCTGACCAGATGGACTATAAATACATGACGTTACCAATTAGTTTACCCTGACCAGATGGACTATAAATACATGACGTTACCAATTAGTTTACCCTGACCAGATGGACTATAAATACATGACGTTACCAATTAGTTTACCCTGACCAGATGGATTATAAATACATGACGTTACCAATTAGTTTACCCTGACCAGATGGACTATAAATACATGACGTTACCAATTAGTTTACCCTGTACCAGATGGACTATAAATACATGACGTTAACCAATTAGTTTACCCTGACCAGTATCGCCGACCTTATAAATCACATGACGTTACCAATTAGTTTACCCTGCCCAGATTGGACTATAAATACATGACGTTACCAATTAGTTTACCCTGACCAGCTGGACTATAAATACATGACCGTTACCAATTAGTTTACCCTGACCAGATGGACCTATAAACTACATGACTGTTACCAATAGTTTACCCTGACCAGATGGACATTATTAAATACATAACGTTACCCTGACCAGCATGGAATATAAATACATAACGTTACCACTGTACTCAGTATGGACTATAAATACATAACGTTACCCTGACCAGATGGACTATAAATACATAACCGTTACCCTGACCAGATGGATTATAAATACCTAACGTTTACCCACTGACCAGATGGATTATAAATACATAACGTTACCCTGACCAGATGGATCTATAAATACATAAACGTACCTCTTGACCAGTATGGATTTATAAATACATAACGTTACCTCTGACCAGATGGATGATAAATACATATACAGTCTACCCTGACCAGATGGCCTATAAATACATAAACGTTACCCACTTACCAGATGCCGACTATAAATTACATAACGTTACACTGACACAGATGGACTCATAAATACATAATGTTACCCTGACCAGCATCAGGTCTATAAATACATAAGGGGATGGTTTTTTTACTCCTGACCAGGATGGATTATATAAATACATAATGTTACCCTGACCAGATGGGTTCTATAAATTACATAACGTTACCCTTCCTGACCAGATGGATTATAAATACATAACGGTTACCCTGACCAGATGGATTATAAATATCATAACGTTACCCTGACCAGCTGGGACTATAAATACATAATGTTACCACTGACCAGAGATGGTCTATAAATACATAACGGTTACCCTGACCAGATTGAGATTATAAATACATAACGTAATACAGACCCAGCCAACTATATCAACAATACTGCTGCCTAAAGACCCCAACCACTAATATCAACAATACTGCTGACCTAACGACCCCAGCCAACTAATATCAACAATACTGCTGACCTAAAGACCCCAGCCAACTAGTATCAACAATACTGCTGACCTAAAGACCCCAGCCAACTAATATCAATACTTGTATTTACTTTTGGATAAAGTATTTTATCTTCTGTAACTATAAGAAATATTTCCTTAAATTCAGCTCATAGTGTCTCCTGTTACTGTCCTCTCTTCCACTGTTGGCTGTTCCCAACCTGGAACAGTCTGTAGAGCTGTCTGTTGGCTGTTCCCAACCTGGAACAGTCTGTATAGTAGTGCTGTCTGTTGGCTGTTCCCAACCTGGAACACGTCTTGTATAGTAGTGCTGTCTGTTGCTGTTCCCAACCTGGAACAGTCTGTATAGTAGTGCTGTCTGTGGCTGTTCCCAACCTGGAACAGTCTGTATGTAGTTCTGTCTGTTCCAACCTGGAACAGTCTGTATAGTAGAGCTTCTGTTGGCCTATTCCCACCTGGAACAGTCTGTATAGTAGTGCTGTCTGTTGGCTGTTCCAACCTGGAACAGTCTGTATAGTAGTGCTGTCTGTTGGCTGTTCCCAACCTGGAACAGTCTGTATAGTAGTGCTGTCTGTTGGCTGTTCCCAACCTGGAACAGTCTGTATAGTAGTGCTGTCTGTTGGCTGTTCCCAACCTGGAACAGTCTGTATAGTAGTGCTGTCTGTTGGCTGTTCCCAACCTGGAACAGTCTGTATAGTAGTTCTGTCTGTTCCCAACCTGGAACAGTCTGTATAGTAGAGCTGTCTGTTGGCTATTCCCAACCTGGAACAGTCTGTATAGTAGTGCTGTCTGTTGGCTGTTCCCAACCTGGAACAGTCTGTATAGTAGTGCTGTCTGTTGGCTGTTCCCAACTGGACAGTCTGTAGTGCTGTCTGTTGGCTGTTCCCAACCTGGAACAGTCTGTATAGTAGTGCTGTCTGTTGGCTGTTCCCAACCTGGAACAGTCTGTATAGTAGTTCTGTCTGTTCCCAACCTGGAACAGCATGTATAGTAGAGCGTTCTGTTGGCTATTCCCAACCTGGAACAGTCTGTATATCTGTCTGTTGGCTGTTCCCAACCTCCCTGTCTCTCTCTCTCTCTCTCTCTCTCTCTCTCTCTCTTTCTCTCTCTCCATCTCTCTCTCTCTCTCTCATTCCTCCATCTCTCTCTCTTCCCTATCAGATGAAGAGGAAGTTGGACCATGGACCAGACGTCAGGCCGTTCTCTTCAGGCAAGAAACACTGCAAAGGTTCCAACTACCTCAGGTAACACACACACACACACACACACACACACACACACACACACACACACACACACACACACACACACACACCTAGGTAACACACACACACAGACTCAGGTAAAACACTCACTCCATATAATTCCGTCTCTAGTGTGAGTCATATCAACTCCATTTATTCAGGTACTGTGGAAGCAGAAAGTCTGGTATATTGAACATTTATTCAGTTACTGTGGGAAGCAGAAAGTCTGGTATATTGAACATTTATTCAGGTACTGTGGGAAGCAGAAAGTCTGGTATATTGAACATTTATTCAGTTACTGTGGGAAGCAGAAAGTCTGGTATATTGAACATTTATTCAGTTACTGTGGGAAGCAGAAAGTCTGGTATATTGAACAGTTATTCAGTTACTGTGGGAAGCAGAAAGTCTGGTATATTGAACATTTATTCAGGTACTGGGTGCGAAGCAGAAGTTGGTATATTGAACATTTATTCAGTTACTGTGGGAAGCAGAAAGTCTGGTATATTGAACAGTTATTCAGTGTCTGTGGGAAGCAGAAAGTCTGGTATATTGAACATTTATTCAGGTACTGTGGGAAGCAGAGTAACATTGAGCTAAACTCTGGCTAATTACTAATACTTTACCTCCCTCTTTCCTTTCAAATCTCCTTTTCTCTCTCTCCCTCCCCCTCACCCCCTCTCCCTCGCTCTCTCTCTCTGTCTCCATCCTCTCTCTCTCTCTCTCTCTCTGTCTCTCTCTCTCTGTATCTCTCTCTCTGTAATCTCCTCTCTCTCTCCTTCTCTCTCTCTCATCTCTCTTGTCTCTCTCTGTCTCTCGTCTCTCTGTTCTCTCGCCTCCTCTCCCTCTCTCTCTCTCTCTCTCTCCCCCCCTCTCCGTCCGTCTAGTCCCTCCAGTTTCGTCCCATTCCAGACCACGCCCACTACCTTTGGGGACCTGCGAGCAGCCAATGGGCATTCAGCTCAGCGGAGACGTGTGACTTTAGGCCCGCCTCCCTCCGGCCTTCAGGACTGGCTGCACACCTTCCAGGTGAGAGACACACACACCTAGAACACAGTCACGTCTGTCCTACCAGCCCCTCTCTCGTAAACAAACTGGTGGTGCGTCTCCCTGCAATTAACTGCAGCCAGGAAGCACTGGGAGCTGCAAGCGCTTTACAGACATAGAGAAGCATTCTGAGTAGTATTATGGGATGGAGTGATGCGATTAGAGGAGAGGAAAACAAACGGCAGCAAATTACATAATTAAACACCTCTCCTTCCATATTCCCTCCATCCCCTCCTCCCATATTCCCTCCCTCCTCTCCTCTCCTCCCATATTCCGTCCATCCTCTCCTCTCCTCCCATATTCCCTCCATCCCCTCCTCTCCTCTCCTCCCATATTCCCTCCATCCCCTCCTCTCCTCTCCTCCATTCCCTCCTCCCTCCTCCTCTCCTCATAGTTCCACCATCGCTCTTCCTCTCCTATCCGCTCCTCTCCTCCCTCCTTCCCTCCATCCCTCCCTCTCCTCTCCTCCCATCCCTCCATCCTCTCTCCTCTATTCCTCCATACCTCTCCTCTTTCCTCCCCTTTCCCTCCTCCCTCTCCTCTCCATCCATTTCCCTCATCACTCTCCTCTCCCCCATTGTCCCTCCTCTCAACCTCGTCCTCTTTCCCTATCCCTCTCCTCTCCTCATTTCCTCCTCCTTCTCCTCTCTCTCCCATATTCCCTCCATCCTCTCCTTCCTCCCATATTCCCTCCATCCGCTCCCTCCTCCCATATTCCTCCATCCTCTCCCCTCCTCCATAGTCCCTCCCATCCGCTTCCCCTCCTCCCTATTCCCGTCCATCCTCTCCTCTCCTCTCCTCCCATATTCCCCCATCCTCTCTCTCCTCCCATATTACGCATCCCATCCTCTCCCTCTCCTCTCCTCCCATATCCCTCCATCCTCCTCCCTATTCCTCCATCCCTCCTCTCCTCCATTATTCCATCCTCTCCTCTCCTCTCCCCTCCTCCCATATTCCCTCCGATCCTCTCCTCTCCTCTCCCCTCCTCCATATTCCCTCCATCCATCCATCCATCCCCCTCCCATATTCCCTCCATCCGCTCCTCTCCTCTCCCCTCCTCCCATATTCCCGGCGCATCCCCTCCTCTCTCTCCATATTCCATCCATCCTCTCCTCCCATAGTCCCTCCATCCTCTCCTCTCCTCCCATATTCCATCCTCTCCTCTCCTCCCATATTCTCTCCATCCCCTCCTCCCAATCCTCCCTCCCTCCTCTCCTCTCCTCTGCCAATTCCGTCCATCCTCTCCTCTCCTCCCTATTCGTCCATCCTCTCCTCTCCTCCCATATTCCGTCATTACCGCTCTCTCCTCCCATATTCCGTCCATCCTCTCCTCTCCTCCCATATTCCCTCCATCCCCTCCTCTCCTCTCCTCCCATATTCCCTCCATCCCCTCCTCTCCTCTCCTCCCATATTCCCTCCATCCTCTCCTCTCCTCCCATATTCCCTCCATCCTCTCCTCTCCTCCCATATTCCCTCCATCCCCTCCTCTCCTCTCCTCCCATATTCCCTCCATCCTCTCCTCTCCTCCCATATTCCCTCCATCCTCTCCTCTCCTCCCCTATTCCCTCCATCCTCTCCTCTCCTCCCATATTCCCTCCATCCTCTCCTCTCCTCCCATATTCCCTCCATCCTCCCTCTCCTCTCTCTCCTCCCTATATTCCCTCCATCCCCTCCTCTCCTCCCATATTCCCTCCATCCTCTCCTCTCATCCCATATTCCTCACACATCCTCTCCTCTCCTCCCTTTCCCTCCATCCTCTCCTCTCCTCTCCCATAGTCCCTCCATCCTCTCCTCTCCTCCCAATATTCCCCTCCATCCTCTCCTCCATATTCCCTCCATCCTCTCCTCCCTATTTCCCTCCATCCCTCGCTCTCCTCTCCCCGCCCCCATATTCCCTCCATCCCTCTCCTCTCCTCCCATATTCCTCCATCCTCTCCTCCCATATCGCCTCCATATTCCTCTCCATCCCCTCCTCTCCTCTCCTCCCATATTCCCTCCATCCCCTCCTCCCATATTCCCTCCATCCTCTCCTCTCCTCCCATATTCCATCCTCTCCTCTCCTCTCCCCTCCTCCCATATTCCCTCCATCCTCTCCTCTCCTCTCCCCTCCTCCCATATTCCCTCCATCCATCCATCCCCTCCTCCCATATTCCATCCATCCTCTCCTCTCCTCTCCCATCCTCCCATATTCCCTCCATCCCCTCCTCTCCTCCCATATTCCATCCATCCTCTCCTCCCATAGTCCCTCCATCCTCTCCTCTCCTCCCATATTCCATCCTCTCCTCTCCTCCCATATTCTCTCCATCCCCTCCTCCCATATTCCCTCCCTCCTCTCCTCTCCTCCCATATTCCGTCCATCCTCTCCTCTCCTCCCATATTCCGTCCATCCTCTCCTCTCCTCCATATTCCCTCCATCCCTCTCCTCATCCTCTCGCTCCCATTTCCCCTCCATCCCGCTCCTCTCCTCTCCTCCTCATATTCCCTCCATCCCCTCCTCTCCTCTCTCCATACTTCCCTCCTCCCTCCTCTCCTCTCCTCCCATATTCCCTCCATCCTCTCCTCTCCTCCCATATTCCTCCATCCTCTGCCTCTCCTCCATATTCCCTCCATCCTCTCCTCTCCTCCCATATTCCCCTCCTCCTCTCCTCTCCTCCATAGTCCCATCCATCCTCTCCTCTCCTCCCATATTCCATCCATCTCTCCTCTCTCTCCTCCCATATTCCGCTCCCATCCCCTCTCTCCTCTCCTCCCATATTCCCTCCCATCCTCTCCTCATCCTCCATATTCCATCCTCTCCTCCTCCTCTCCCCTCCTCCATATTCCCCTCCATCTCTGCCTCCTCCTCTCCTCCCTCCCCCATATTCCCTCCATCCATCCATCCCCTCCTCCCATATTCCTCATCCTCTCCTCTCCTTCCTCTCCCCTCCTCCCATATTCCCTCCATCCCGCTCCTCTCCTCCATATTCCATCCATCTCCCTCCCATAGGTCCCTCCATCCTCTCCTCTCCGCCCATATCCATCCTCCTCCTCTCCTCCCATATTCTCATCTATCCCCTCCTCCCATATTCCCTCCCTCCTCTCCTCTCCTCCCATATTCCGTCCATCCTCTCCTCTCCTCCCATATTCCGTCCATCCTCTCCTCTCCTCCCATATTCCCTCCATCCCCTCCTCTCCTCTCCTCCCATATTCCCTTCATCCCCGTCCCTCCTCTCCTCCCATAGTTCCCTCCATCCCCTCCTCTCCTCCCATATTCCCTCCATCCCCTCCCCTCCTCTCCTTCCCATTGCCCTCTCCTCCTCTCTCTCCTCCATATTCCCTCCATCCTCTCCTCTCCTCCCATATTCCCTCCATCCTCTCCTCTCCTCCCATATTCCCTCCATCCTCTCCTCTCCTCCCATATTCCCTCCATCCTCTCCTCCCATATTCCCTCCATCCCCTCCTCCCATATTCCCTCCATCCCCTCCTCCCATATTCCGCTCCATCCCCTCCTCTCCTCTCCTCCCTATTCCTCGCAATCCTCTCCTCTCCCTCTCCTCCCATACTCCACTCCATCCCCTCCTCTCATCTCTCCCCTACGCCCTCCATCCCCTCCTCCCATATTGGATTTTATTGTTTTTTTTTCACCCTTCCAAATCTCTCCTCTCCTCCCATATTCCATCCTCTCCTCTCCTCTCCCCTCCTCCCATATTCCCTCCATCCATCCATCCCCTCCTCCCATATTCCATCCATCCTCTCCTCTCCTCTCCCCTCCTCCCATATTCCTCAATCCCCTCCTCTCCTCCCATATCCATCCATCTCTCCTTTCCAATAGTCCTCATCCCATCCTCTCCTCCCATATTCCCTCCTCTCCTCCCATAGTCCCCTCCTCCCCATCCTCTCCTCCCTATTCCCTCCCTCCCCTCCCCTCCTCCCATATTCCCTCCATCCCCTCCTCTCCTCCCATATTCCATCCATCCTCTCCTCCCATTCCCTCATCCCCTCCTCCCTATTCCCCTCCATCCCCTCCTCCCATATTCCCTCCATCCTCTCCTCTCCTCCCATATTCCCTCCATCCCCTCCTCTCCTCTCCTCCCATATTCCCTCCATCCCCCTCCTCTCCTCTCCTCTCCCATATTCCATCCATCCTCTCCTCTCCTCTCCTCCCATATTCCTCCATCCCCGTCCTCTCCTCTCCTCCCATATTCCCTCCAGCCCCTCCGCCATATTCCCTCCATCCTCTCCTCCTCCTCCCATATTCCCTCCATCCATCCATCCCCTCCTCCCATATTCCATCCATCCTCTCCTCTCCTCTCCCCTCCTCCCATATTCCCTCCATCCCCTCCTCTCCTCCCATATTCCATCCATCCCCTCCTCTCCTCCCATATTCCATCCATCCTCTCCTCCCATAGTCCCTCCATCCTCTCCTCTCCTCCCATATTCCATCCTCTCCTCTCCTCCCATATTCTCTCCATCCTCTCCTCCCATATTTCCCTTCCCTCCCCTCCTCTCCTCCATATTCCTCCATCCCCTCCTCTGTCTCCACCTCCATAATTCCCCTCCATCCTCTCCCCTCCTCCCATATTCCCTCCATCCCCTCCTCTCCTCCCATATTCCATCCATCCTCTCCTCCCAGATTCCCTCCATCCTCTCCTCTCCCCCCATATTCCATCCTCTCCTCTCCTCCCATATTCCCTCCATCCCCTCCTCCCATATTCCCTCCATCCCCTCCTCTCCTCCCATATTCCCTCCATCCTCTCCTCTCCTCCCATATTCCATCCATCCTCTCCTCCCATATTCCATCCATCCTCTCCTCCCATATTCCATCCATCCTCTCCTCCCATATTCCCTCCATCCATCCTCTCCTCCCATATTCCCTCCATCCCATCCTCTCCTCCCATATTTTTCCCTCTCACCCTCCTCTCCCTCCATTATTCCGCATCCTCCCCTCCTTGTCCTCCATTATTCCCACATCCATCCCCTCCTTCTCCTCCCATATCCCTCCATCCTCTCACTCTCCTCCTATTCCCTCCAGGCCCCTCCTCTGTTCATTCTCGCTCCCATTTCCCTCCATCCTCTCCTCTTCCTCCCATATTCCATCCATCCTCTCTCCCATTTCCAATCCATCCTCTCCTCTCCTCCCCATATTTCCTCCCTCCCTCTCCTCCCATATATCCCTCCATCCCGCTCCTCTCCTCCATAGTCCCTCCATCCTCTTCCTCTCTACCATTATTCCATCCCCTCTCCTCCTCCTCCCATTATTCTCTTCTCTCCATCCTCTCCTCCCATATTCCCTCCCTCCCCTCCTCTCCTCCCATATTCCCCTCCATCCCCTCCTCTCACTCCCTATTTCCCATCCATCCCTCTCCCCTCCTCCCGATATTCCGCTCCATCCCCCTCCTCGTCCTCCCATATTCCATCCTCCTCCTCCTCCAGATTTCCCTCCATCTCTCTCCTCTCCCCCCATATTCCATCCTCTCCTCTCCTCACCATATTTATTTCCCGCATCCCCTTCTCCATATTTCCCGCCAATCCCCTCCTCTCCTCCCATATTCCCCTCTCCTCGGTCCTCTCACCATCCCATATTCCATCCCTCACCTCCTCGTCCATCCCATATTCCTATCCATCCTCTCCTCCCTATTCCATCCATCCTCTCCTCCCATATTCCCTCCATCCATCCTCTCCTCCCATATTCCCTCCATCCCATCCTCTCCTCCCATATTCCCTCCATCCCCTCCTCTCCTCCATTATTCCCTCCATCCCCTCCTCTCCTCGTCCTCCTTTATTCCCGTCCATCCCCTCCTCTCCTCCTCCCTATTCCCTCCATACTCTATCCTCTCCCTCCCATATTCCCTCCATCTCCCCTCCTCTGTTCATTCTCCTCCATATTCTCTCCCTCCATCCTCTCCGTCTCCTCCCCATATGCCATTCCCTTCCTCTCATCCCATATTCCATCCATGGCCTCTTCCTCTCCTCCCATATTTTTTTCCTCCATCCCCTCCTCCCATATTCCCTCCATCCCCTCCTCTCCTCCCATATTCCATCCATCCTCTCCTCCCATATTCCATCCATCCTCTCCTCTCCTCCCATATTTCCTCCATCCCCTCCTCCCATATTTCCTCCATCCCCTCTTTTCATTCTCCTCCTGCCAGAAAACAGGATCTGGTGAACTGCTCGAGGGTTCTGTCTCTCCTCTCCTCTCCTCTCCTCTCCTCTCCTCTCTGTGGTTCCAGAGTATTAAGGAACAGACCGTAATGCCGTTGGGAAGTAATGTTTATCCTTCTGATTCCCCGTGTTCCAACTGGCATCACCCAGAATGGAATCACAAGGATTTGACCGTGGATAGACAGCTGCGGTCTCCTCAACAGAAGAAACTGGGATCCAAGATGTTACCCCTGTATAGACCACTGGCAGGTCTCCTCAACAGAAGACGTGATCAAGATGTTCACTTGTCTATATATATATATATATATATATACTATTTGTTTGTGTATGTGTGTAAACCCCCTGGTTTTGTATCAAATATTTATTTATTGGTCTCTTCCCCTCTCACTCTGTTTTCTCCCCTCTCTCTCCTCTCCCTCCGCTGCTAACCTCGTCTCCCTTCTCCCCACCCTCTATCATCTTCCACTTCTCATCCCCTCTCTCCTCCCTCTCTCCCTCTCCTACTCCGCTGCTGACCCTTCTTTCTTCCGTTCTCCCCTCCTCTCAACTCTCCCTCCGTCCCTCCGCTGCTTGCTACCCTTCTTCTCCCCTCTCTCTCCTCTCCCTCCGCTGCTACCCTTCTCCCCTCTCTCTCCTCTCCCTCCGCTGCTACCCTTCTCCCCTCTCTCTCCTCTCCCTCCGCTGCTACCCCTTTCTTCTCCCTTCTTTCCCTCTCCTCACACGTTCTCCCCTCTCTCTCTTGCTTGCTCGCTTCTCATCTCTCCCTTCTCTCCTCTGGCCTACTCTCTGCTCTTTCTCTCTGCTGTCTTTCTGCTCCCTCTCTCTCTGTGGCCTCTCTTTTTTCTTTCCCTACCTCCCAGTCTGTTTTTATTAATAACCCTCTCCCCCTCTCTCGCTGCTTCCTCCTCAGTCGCGCCTCGCTCTCATCTCCCCTCATCTCCTCGCTGCTTGTGCTTCACTCTCGCTGCTGGCTCCCAGCTCCCTCTCTTCTCCTCTCCCTCTCCCTCTCTCTCTCTCTCCTCTTCTGCTCCCTCTCATTCCTCTCCAGATACTCTCTCTCTGCTCCCTCTCATCTACCTCAGCTCTCATCTCCATCCTCCTCCCCCATCTCTCGATGCTGCTCCCATCTCTTTCCCTCTCTATCTGCTCCCTCTCCACTCCTGCTTTTCCCTCTCTCTTCTCACTCCCCTCCCTCGTCCATCATCTGCTTTCTCTATCTCTCATCTCCATTCTCGCTGCTGGCTTCTCTCTGCTCGCTTTTCCTGTCTTGCTCCCTCTCGCGCTTCTGCTCGCTACTGCCCTCAATCGGTCCCCTCTCTCTCCTGCTTTCCTCTCTCTGCTGCCCATTCTCTCCCTCTCATCATACCCTCTCGTCTCCCCCTCCCCTCTCTCCTCATGCTTTTCCCGTCTCTCGGCTGCTTCCCTCCTCTCTCTCCTTCGCTACCTCTCCTGGCTGCTTCCCTCTCTCAGCTCGCTTGCTTTCCCCGATCAGATCGCTCTCCTCATCGAGTCTCTCTCGTCGCTGCCCCCTCTCTCCCCCTACTCATCTCTGCTTCCCCGAATCTCTCGCTGATCCTCTCCTCGCTGTCAGCTTTGCTCGCTGCTGCCTCCCGTCTCTCCCCTCTCAGATCCGCTCTGTCGTGCCCCTCTCTCAAAAACTTTCAGCATGCGGGGTCGCTCTCTTCCCCCCCTCTCGTCGCCTGCTCCCTCATCTCACTCTCTTCTTCTGCTCTCTGCTCCCTCTTCTCTCTCTGCTCACTCTCGCTCTCTGCTGCTGTTCCCTTTCTACTTCTCCCCTCTCGCCCCTCTCTCTCCCTCTGTTTCTTCCTAACTGTTTTCCTAACTACCCTCGTCTATCCTCTCTCTTTTCTACTCTCTCCTATCCTGCTCCCGTCTCTCTTCCTCAATCAATGTATTCTATATTTCCCTCTCTCACCCCCCCTCGTCCTCTCCTCTCCCTCTTCTTCTCCCTCTCCCCTTTTCCTTTCTCCCTTCTCCCTCCTCTCCTCCTCTCTGCTCCTCTGCTCTCTCCGCCCTCCTCTCCACTCACTTCCCTCTCTTCTCCCCTTCTTCTTTTTTCTTCCATTCTCTTCTTCTTTCCTTGTCTTCTCCCCTCGTCTTCTCCCATCCCTCCGCTCATCTTCTCTCCTCTCCCCCTCCTTCCGTCCACTCCCCTCCACATTTCCCTCTCTTCTCCCTCCGCTCTCTCTCTCCTCCCCCCCCTCCTCTCCTCCGCTCTCTTCTCTCTAAGCGCCCTTCCCCCCTCTCCACTCTCACTCGTTCTGGCTCCTCTCGTCTGCTCTGCTCTACCTCTCGTCTCTCTGCTTCTCTGCTTCGCCATCTCTCTCTGCTTACCTCTCTTCTCTCCCTCTCTCCCCGCTCTCTCCCTCTTACTTTCCCTCCCCCAACCCCAACTTACACCCCAACACTAAAATCCTTTAGAGAGGAGTTAGGGAGGAGCGTGGAGTGGTCCTGAGCGTCTATTGGCTCTGGATGACTTGATTGACAGCTGTGAGTCCAATCAGGTGAAGCACATGATGCAGGCATGTTGTTGAGCCGTCAGTTCCAAACGAACTTTCCTCTCCCTGCTCACAATTCTCCCGCTGCCCAAAAAGGGTGAGAGACACACACGAAAACGCGAGGCAACAAAAACCAACCCCACCCCCACCAACACACAACACACAAACCACCAACAAACACACACCCAGATACACTAGACATACACGACGACAGAACACAGACAGACAGGACACAGACAAGACACAGACAGAACACAGACAGCACAGAACAGGAGACCGGACACAAAAAACAGACAGACAGACAACAACAGACAGACAGAGACGACCGACAGACAACAGACAGTACGACGACAGCAATGACAGGAGACAAAAACAACGACACACAGAAGGCCAGAACATACAGACAGGACAAACAGACACGACACAGAGGACAGAAGACAGACAGAGACAGGACTACACAACACAAGATGAAGACAGACAGGACAGAACGAGGACACAACACGACAATGCAACATAGGAAGAACAGACGACAGACAGGACACAAACACAGCAGGACGACCGAGACAAGCCCAGAAGACAGACAACATTACTAAACAACACACATGGAACAGGGTACAGACAGACAGGACGACACACAATAACTACAGAGGAACAGAGAAGACAAAACACCTTCCCCACATTAGTCCAGTTTTTTTTTAAATCCTTATATCCCGCTCGATAACTTTTTAACTCCACTGTTCTCTGACAAGACTCTACTCTCTACAAACACTCTAACTACCCTTTCAAAAGGGGTCACACGTTAGAATATGTACATTTCATTCGAGTGTCGAGTTGGAGAAAACTTAGTGAACGGCCATCACAACACAAGTCCCTCAAACCCAAAACTACTGCAGCTTCATTAAATAGTAGTAATTACCCACAAAACAACACAACCAACCCAGCCTCAACGTCAAGCAGTTAAGAGGCGACTAGAACTTTTTTAGACCTAACATTCTTCCGGGTATGCTTGGCCTTCTAGGCAGAGTTCGCCTTCTGTCCGTGTCCTGTGTTATTTTATTTTGTTTTGATTTTTGTGCCCATCTAAAATCTTTAATTCTTTTTCTTTTTATTGGCCATTCTGAGTTTGGGAGTCTGGTTTCTTTCTTTGTTCCCCCTCTTTCCATTTTCTCAATTTTATAATATTTTCTTCTTTCGTCTTCCCCTTCTTCTTTCCCTTCTCCCCCTCCTCTCCTTCCGTCCTCTCAATTATTATTATTTTATAATTAATAGGTTCCTTCTTTAAAAAAAAATCAGAAAACGAGGGAAAAAGACGGTTTCCAGTTCCCAGCAGTTTTTTCATTCCTCTCAGCCAGTTCAATGTCCCAGCACCCACCCCAATTCTCCCCAGCAATCTTCTCACCAATCCTTTTCAAACATTCATCTTTCTTCCATTCCTTCACCAGAAACACATTCACAGGACATTCAAGCAGGCCTTCACAACCAGATCATCACTCAGGACATTCCCTCCAAGTCCATCAGAAGTCATTCCCAAAACCATAGCAATTTCAATCCATTCTTCCATTCACAGATTCATTTCATCACAGCAACAAGTGCAGGAGATGTCAAGCCCATCCAAACAGTTCAAGTCACTGTGCTATGCCCTAAACAATAATTCCATAAAGGGTTTTTCTAATGATCACTATCAATTGTAGTAGCCTTTTAAAAAAATGATCAACTTTGGATAGACCTACAAACAACATGGGCCTTTTGAACACAGTAGTGATATGGTTTGCTGATAATAATGTGATTTATAAATTTGGGGGGGCCCCTCACTAAAGGGGGAATAAATGTGAGATGGGCCACTCTGTCCCTCTCTCAAATGGTAATGGAATGGGAATTGGCCTCTAAATGGTCCTTATGGGAAAATTGAATGGGGGGCCTCTTCTGTACGGTCGGTACGGCCTAAGCAGATATTATTCCAATTAAAAATATCTAGCAGTCAGGTAATGCCAGGCAGGAGACCGTTGATTCCAGCTACAATATTCCTTTGTTTACAGAAACCCAACAAACTTAAACAATGTCTGACAACATCTATTACACTAACACTTGAATCTACAAAACTAAACTGTATTTCTGATCAATTTGATGTTTTTTAAAAAAAATAAAATGGACAAAAACCAAAAATAGCTTTTTTTCTTTTTCTTTAAAAATACAGAAAAGGATATTTTCTAGGTGGGGGGAAGCGGACAGAGTGAAACCTCCAACCCCCGCACACAAAACCCTAGAGACTACTAGTGAAACCACAAACGCC
>NC_052312.1:111990-149490 GCF_016432855.1 Salvelinus namaycush
CACAAAAAAAGTTTATAATTTCAGATGAAACTATGCTAAATATATTGATATGTCACCAAATAATTGATTCAAACACACTGTTTTGCAAAGAAGGTCTACAGTAGCCTCAACAGCACTCTGTAGGGTAGCATCATGGTGTAGCTGGAGGACAGCTAGCTTCCGTCCTCCTCTGGGTACATTGACTTCAATACAAAACCTAGGAGGCTCATGGTTCTCAACCCCTTCCATAGACCTACATGGTAACTATGACAACTTACAGAGTACGACCTCAGTAGTGAACTAACATGTTGTCCATCCAATCATATAATTAGGATCAGAGAATGAACCTAGTGTGTAGCATTGGGGTTGTGCCGCAGAGCATTATGGGGGGGTTCTATGTGTTGAGAAGCTTGGTGAGTTGGTGACATTATTGGAGAGATTGAAAAGTGATAGTGGAGCATTTTTTTGATATTATTCAATTCAAATTAGTTTCTTCAAATTCAGGACATGGAGGAGGTAGATTATAATTAGTTTTCTTGGTTTTAGAACTTTATATTTGTGTCCAGTTAGTAAGGTAAATTGAAATAAATTTCACTAATTTCAGTAGCAAGTAGCAGTGGCTAGCTAGCTACTAGCTCGAGTGTGCACCTTTCGCTGCCAACACTACTGAAAATGTTGTGGACTTTTTGTTGAAGAACCCCTTTCATTCTCTGGGGTACACGGAAAAGGTGTGAATTAAAACCGAGGGTCGTCCTCTGCCTGAGATCAGTTACATGAAGATGAAAAGGGGAGGGCGTTCAATACCACCTGGTATCAAAGTATAGCTGGTTAACAGGGAGCCTTTCATCAATACCACCTGGTATCAAAGGTATAGCTGGTTAACAGGGAGCCTTTCATCAATACCACCTGGTATCAAACGTATAGCTGGTTAACAGGGAGCCTTTCATCAAGCCGCCTGTATCAAAGTGATAGTCTGGTTAACAGGGAGTCTTTCATCAATACCGCCTGGTATCAAAGGTAGCTGGTTAAAGGGAGCTTTCATCAATACCACCTGTATCAAAGGTATAGCTGGTTAACAGGGAGCCTTTCATCAATACCACCTGGTATCAAACGTATAGCTGGTTAACAGGGAGCCTTTCATCAATACCACCTGATATCAAAAGTATAGCTGGTTAACAGGGAGTCTTTCATCAAGCCGCCTGGTATCAAAGTATAGCTGGTTAACAGGGAGTCTTTCATCAATACCACCTGGTATCAAAAGGTACAGCTGGTTAACAGGGAGCCTTTCATCAACACCACCTGGTATCAAAAGGTACAGCTGGTTAACAGGGAGCCTTTCATCAATACCACCTGGTATCAAAGGTATAGCTGGTTAACAGGGAGCCTTTCATCAATACCACCTGGTATCAAACGTATAGCTGGTTAACAGGGAGTCTTTCATCAATACCACCTGGTATCAAACGTATAGCTGGTTAACAGGGAGCCTTTCATCAATACCACCACCTGGTATCAAAGGTATAGCTGGTTAACAGGGAGCCTTTCATCAATACCACCTGGTATCAAAGTATAGCTGGTTAACAGGGAGCCTTTCATCAATACCACCTGGTATCAAAAGGTATAGCTGGTTAACAGGGAGCCTTTCATCAATACCACCTGTATTGCCGGCCTTGCCTGCTTTTTGGAAAGTCTGAGCTTTCGGTGAAAGAGGGGCACATTGACCTGAACCTGATCGATCGTTCAGCTAAACGGCAAAACAAAAGCAGGGAGCGTATAAATGCCCACATCAGGTTCAAGCTTCTGGGGAAAAAGCCGCATCGATCATGACGAAGGTCCGCAAACTCAAACTGCTCAACACAACGAGGAAGTAAAAAGAAACAGGGATGTTCTCAAACTGCTTCTCAACGCCACTGTGTTTTTGGGCCTGAAAGAACTGGCTTTTAGAGGACACGACGAGAGGGGACGTTCCTCTAACAAGGGCAACTACAAGGAGCTTGCAGAGGTCACGTTACGATGCTTTACTTGCTGAACATATAGAACGTTCTACTGTCTTCTCTGGGATGTCGAAATGTATTCAGAATGACTTCCATCGCATCATCCATTAAACGTTAGATTAAAGAGAGAGGTTGATGCGGCGCCATTTTTTCACGCGCGCTCAAGTCGGCTTTCCACTTTCCTCCGGTATATATTTAGCAAAAAATGATAACATATAATCACTCCAAGAGAGATGTTAACAGTTGATGTTACTCTTCAATAACACAGACCCCAGAGCAAACCAGGGGAGAAAAACAGGTTTATTCAAAGAGGACAAATTGTAGATTTGCTTGGAGGTAGATGTTTTCTCCAGTGATTCTCTCCTCAGTGATTCTCTCCTTAGTGATTCTCTCCCCAGTGATTCTCTCCTCAGTGATTCTCTCCTCAGTGATTATCTCCCCAGTGATTCTCTCCTCAGTGATTATCTCCCCAGTGATTCTCTCCTCAGTGATTCTCTCCCCAGTGATTATCTCTCCAGTGATTCTCTCCTCAGTGATTCTCTCCTTAGTGATTCTCTCCCCAGTGATTCTCTCCTCAGTGATTCTCTCCTCAGTGATTCTCTCCCCAGTGATTCTTCTAGTGATCTCTCCAGTGATTCTTCCTCATGATTCTCTCCTCAGTGATTCTCTCCCCAGTGATTCTCTCTTAGTGATTCTCTCCCCGTGATTCTCTCTCAGGATTCTCTCCCCAGTGATTATCTCCCCAGTGATTATCTCCCCAGTGATTATCTCCAGAGTGATTCTCTCCTCAGTGATTCTCTCCTCAGTGATTATCTCCTCAGTGATTCTCTCCCCAGTGATTCTCTCCTTAGTGATTCTCTCCCCAGTGATTCTCTCCTCAGTGATTCTCTCCCCAGTGATTATCTCCCCAGTGATTATCTCCAGAGTGATTCTCTCCTCAGTGATTTCTCCTCGTGATTATCTCCCCAGTGATTCCCTCCTCAGTGATTATCTCCCCAGTGATTCTCTCCTCAGTGATTATCTCCCCAGTGAATCTCTCCTCAGTGATTATCTCCCCAGTGATTCTCTCCTCAGTGATTCTCTCCCCAGTGATTATCTCCCCAGTGATTCTCTCCTCAGTGATTATCTCCAGAGTGATTCTCTCCTCAGTGATTATCTCCCCAGTGATTATCTCCCCAGTGATTCTCTCCTCAGTGATTATCTCCCCAGTGAATCTCTCCTCAGTGATTATCTCCCCAGTGATTCTCTCCTCAGTGATTCTCTCCCCAGTGATTATCTCCCCAGTGATTATCTCCCCAGTGATTCTCTCCCCAGTGATTATCTCCCCAGTGATTCTCTCCTCAGTGATTCTCTCCCCAGTGATTATCTCCAGAGTGATTCTCTCCTCAGTGATTATCTCCCCAGTGATTATCTCCTCAGTGATTATCTCCTCAGTGATTCTCTCCCCAGTGATTATCTCCAGAGTGATTCTCTCCTCAGTGATTATCTCCCCAGTGATTATCTCCTCAGTGATTCCCTCCTCAGTGATTCCCTCCTCAGTGATTCTCTCCTTAGTGATTCTCTCCCCAGTGATTCTCTCCTCAGTGATTCTCTCCCCAGTGATTATCTCCCCAGTGATTATCTCCCCAGTGATTATCTCCAGAGTGATTCTCTCCCCAGTGATTCTCTCCTCAGTGATTCTCTCCCCAGTGATTATCTCCCCAGTGATTATCTCCCCAGTGATTATCTCCAGAGTGATTCTCTCCTCAGTGATTCTCTCCTCAGTGATTATCTCCCCAGTGATTCCCTCCTCAGTGATTATCTCCCCAGTGATTCTCTCCTCAGTGATTATCTCCCCAGTGAATCTCTCCTCAGTGATTATCTCCCCAGTGATTCTCTCCTCAGTGATTATCTCCCCAGTGATTCCCTCCTCAGTGATTATCTCCCCAGTGATTATCTCCCCAGTGATTCTCTCCTCAGTGATTATCTCCCCAGTGAATCTCTCCTCAGTGATTATCTCCCCAGTGATTCTCTCCTCAGTGATTCTCTCCCAGTTGATTATCTCCCAGGATTATCTCCCAGTGATTATTCTCCCAGTGATTCTCTCTCAGTGATTCTCTCCCCAGTGATTCTCTCCTCAGTGATTCCTCCCCAGTGATTATCTCCCCAGTGATTCTCTCCTCAGTGATTATCTCCCCAGTGATTATCTCCTCAGTGATTATCTCCCCAGTGATTCCCTCCTCAGTGATTCCCTCCTCAGTGATTATCTCCCCAGTGATTCTCTCCTCAGTGATTATCTCCCCAGTGATTATCTCCTCAGTGATTATATCCCCAGAACAAAGGGACAGGATCTAGTTTTAGAACCCAGCCCCAGCCTGTGGTTGACCAATTAAAATTCCTTGCAATAAAACTGGGCCAATGGCCAAATAACAAGTATCCTATTTCAGGCTCACTGTATAGACACATTCCTCCCATGTCTCTGAACCATTGATCATTAATCCCCTATTGCAGAACAAACACTATTCCCATTGATCATTAATCCCCTATTACAGAACAAACACTATTCCCATTGATCATTAATCCCCTATTACAGAACAAACACTTCACATTGATCATTAATCCCCTATTACAGAACAAACACTTCACATTGATCATTAATCCCCTGTTTCAGAACAAACACTTCACATTGATCGTTAATCCCCTATTACAGAACAAACACTTCACATTGATCATTAATCCCCTGTTTCAGAACAAACACTTCACATTGATCGTTAATCCCCTGTTTCAGAACAAACACTTCACATTGATCATTAATCCCTTTGACCTTTAGTCCTCTTGACTTTTAGTCCTCTTGACTTTTAGTCCCTTTGACCTTTAGTCCTCTTGACCTTTAGTCCCTTTGACCTTTAGTCCTCTTGACTTTTAGTCCTCTTGACCTTAGGTCCCTTTGACCTTTAGTCCTCTTGACTTTTAGTCATCTTGACCTTTAGTCCCTTTGACCTTTAGTCCTCTTGACTTTTAGTTCTCTTGACCTTTAGTCCCTTTGACCTTTAGTCCTCTTGACCTTTGGTCCTCTTGACCTTTAGTCCTATTGACTTTTAGTCATCTGCATTGTGTATTTATCTTCAAAAAATTCTTACAGACACAAGCAACAACAGGGTAAACTAATTGGTAACGTATTTATAGTCCATCTGGTCAGGGTAACGTTATGTATTTATAATCCATCTGGTCAGGGTAACGTTATGTATTTATAGTCCATCTGGTCAGGGTAACATTATGTATTTATAATCCATCTGGTCAGGGTAACATTATGTATTTATAGTCATTGGTCAGGGTAACGTTATGTATTTATAATCCATCTGGTCAGGTGTAACGTATGTATTTATAGACCATCTGGTCAGGGTAACGTTATGTATTTATAGTCCATCTGGTCAGGGTAACGTTATGTATTTATAGTCCATCTGGTCAGGGTAACGTTATGTATTTATAGTCCATCTGGTAGGGAACGTTATGTATTTATAGTCCATCTGGTCAGGGTAACGTTATGTATTTATAGACCATCTGGTCAGGGTAACGTTATGTATTTATAGACCATCTGGTCAGGGTAACGTTATGTATTTATAGACCATCTGGTCAGGGTAACGTTATGTATTTATAGTCCATCTGGTCAGGGTAACGTTATGTATTATAGACCATCTGGTCAGGGTAACGTTATGTATTTATAGTCCATCTGGTCAGGGTAACGTTATGTATTATAGCCATCTGGTCGGGTAACGTTATGTATTTTAGTCCATCTGGTCAGGGTAACGTTATGTATTTATAGTCCATCTGGTAGGGTAACGTTATGTATTTATAGTCCATCTGGTCAGGGTAACGTTATGTATTTATAATCCATCTGGTCAGGGTAACGTTATGTATTTATAGTCCATCTGGTCAGGTACGTTATGTATTTATAGTCCATCTGGTCAGGGTAACGTTATGTATTATAGTCCATCTGGTCAGGGTAACGTTATGTATTTATAGTCCATCGGTCAGGGTAAACGTTATGTATTTATAGTCCATCTGGTCAGGGTAACGTTATGTATTTATAGTCCATCTGGTCAGGGTAACGTTATGTATTTATAGTCCATCTGGTCAGGGTAACGTTATGTATTTATATCCATCTGGGCAGGGGTAACGTTATGTATTTATAGCCATCTGGTCAGGGTAACGTTATATTTATAGACATCTGGTCAGGGTAACGTTATGTATTTATGTCCATCTGGTCAGGGTAACGTATGTATTATAGACCATCTGGTCAGGGTAACGTTATGTATTTATAGTCCATCTGGTCAGGGTAACGTTATGTATTTATAGACCATCGGTCAGGGTACGTTATGTATTTATAGTCCATATCTGGTCAGGGTAACGTTAGTTATTATAGTCCATCTGGTCAGGGTAACCGTTAGTATTTATAGTCCATCTGGTCAGGGTAACGTTATGTATTTATAATCATCTGGTCAGGTAACGTTATGTATTATAGTCCATCTGGTCAGGGTAACGTTATGTATTTATAGTCCATTGGTCAGGGTAACGTTATGTATTTATAGTCCATCTGGTCAGGGTAACGTATGTATTTATAGTCCATCTGGTCAGGGTAACGTTATGTATATAGTCCATCTGGTCAGGGTAACGGTATGTATTTATAGTCATTGGTCAGGGTAACGTTATGTATTTATAGATCCATCTGGTCAGGGGAACAGTTATGTATTTATAGTCCATCTGGTCAGGGTAACGTTATGTATGTTATAGTCCATCTGGTCAGGGTAACGTTATGTATTTATAGTCCATCTGGTCAGGGTAACGTTATTGATTTATAGTCCATCTGGTCAGGGTAACGTTATGTATTATAGTCATCTGCGTAGGGTAACGTTATGTATTTATAGTCCATCTGGTCAGGGTAACGTTATGTATTTATAGTCCATCTGGTCAGGGTAACGTATGATTATAGTCCATCTCGGTCAGGTAACGTTATGTATTAGTCATCTGCAGGTAACGTGTATTTATAGTCATCTGGTCAGGGTAACGTTAGTATTTATCATGGTCAGGGTAACGTATGTATATGACCATCTGGTCAGGGTAACGTTATGTATTTATAGACCATCTGGTCAGGGTAAACTAATTGGTAACGTCATGTATTTATAGACCATCTGGTCAGGGTAAACTAATTGGTAATGTATTTATAGTCCATCTGGTCAGGGTAAACTAATTGGTAACGTCATGTATTTATAGTCCATCTGGTCAGGGTAACGTTATGTATTTATAGACCATCTGGTCAGGGTAAACTAATTGGTAACGTCATGTATTTATAGTCCATCTGGTCAGGGTAACGGTTATGTATTTATAGTCCATCTGGTCAGGTAACGTTATGTATTTATAGACCCCGGTCAGGGTAACGTTATGTATTTATAATCCATCTGGTCAGGGTAACGTATGTATTAGTAGACACATACTGGTCGGGGTTAACAGAGGGTCTTAGGTCAGCAGTATTGTTGATATTAGTTGGCTGGGGTCTTTAGGTCAGCAGTATTGTGATGTTGATATTAGTTGGCTGGGGTCTTTAGGTCAGCAGTATTGTGGATATTAGTTGGCTGGGGTCTTTAGGTCAGCAGTATTGTTGATATTAGTTGGCTGGGGTCTTTAGGTCAGCAGTATTGTTGATATTAGTTGGCTGGGGTCTTTAGGTCAGCAGTATTGTGATGTTGATATTAGTTGGCTGGGTTTTAGGTCAGCAGTATTGTTGATATTAGTTGGCTGGGGTCTTTAGGTCAGCAGTATTGTTGATATTAGTTGGCTGGGGTCTTTAGGTCAGCAGTATTGTTGATATTAGTTGGCTGGGGTCTTTAGGTCAGCAGTATTGTTGATATTAGTTGGCTGGGGTCATTAGGTCAGCAGGATTGTTGATATTAGTTGGCTGGGGTCTTTAGGTCAGCAGTATTGTTGATATTAGTTGGCTGGGGTCTTTAGGTCAGCAGTATTGTTGATATTAGTTGGCTGGGGTCATTAGGTCAGCAGTATTGTGATGTTGATATTAGTTGGCTGGGGTCTTTAGGTCAGCAGTATTGTTGATATTAGTTGGCTGGGGTCTTTAGGTCAGCAGTATTGTTGATATTAGTTGGCTGGGGTCTTTAGGTCAGCAGTATTGTTGATATTAGTTGGCTGGGGTCTTTAGGTCAGCAGTATTGTGGATATTAGTTGGCTGGGGTCTGTAGGTCAGCAGTATTGTGGATATTAGTTGGCTGGGGTCTGTAGGTCAGCAGTATTGTTGATATTAGTTGGCTGGGGTCTTTAGGTCAGCAGTATTGTTGATATTAGTTGGCTGGGGTCTTTAGGTCAGCAGTATTGTTGATATTAGTTGGCTGGGGTCTTTAGGTCAGCAGTATTGTGATGTTGATATTAGTTGGCTGGGGTCTTTAGGTCAGCAGTATTGTGGATATTAGTTGGCTGGGGTCTTTAGGTCAGCAGTATTGTTGATATTAGTTGGCTGGGGTCTTTAGGTCAGCAGTATTGTGATGTTGATATTAGTTGGCTGGGGTCTTTAGGTCAGCAGTATTGTGTTGATATTAGTTGGCTGGGGTCTTTAGGTCAGCAGTATTGTTGATATTAGTTGGCTGGGGTCTTTAGGTCAGCAGTATTGTTGATATTAGTTGGCTGGGGTCTTTAGGTCAGCAGTATTGATTGATATTAGTTGGCTGGGGTCTTAGGTCAGCAGTATTGTTGATATTAGTTGGCTGGGGTCTTTAGGTCAGCAGTATTGTTGATATTAGTTGGCTGGGGTCTTTAGGTCAGCAGTATTGTGATGTTGATATTAGTTGGCTGGGGTCTTTAGGTCAGCAGTATTGTGATGTTGATATTAGTTGGCTGGGGTCTTTAGGTCAGCAGTATTGTGGATATTAGTTGGCTGGGGTCTTTAGGTCAGCAGTATTGTTGATATTAGTTGGCTGGGGTCTTTAGGTCAGCAGTATTGTTGATATTAGTTGGCTGGGGTCTTTAGGTCAGCAGTATTGTTGATATTAGTTGGCTGGGGTCTTTAGGTCAGCAGTATTGTTGATATTAGTTGGCTGGGGTCTTAGGTCAGCAGTATTGTTGATATTAGTTGGCTGGGGTCTTTAGGTCAGCAGTATTGTTGATATTAGTTGGCTGGGGTCTTTAGGTCAGCAGTATTGTTGATATTAGTTGGCTGGGGTCTTTAGGTCAGCAGTATTGTTGATATTAGTTGGCTGGGGTCTTTAGGTCAGCAGTATTGTTGATATTAGTTGGCTGGGGTCATTAGGTCAGCAGTATTGTTGATATTAGTTGGCTGGGGTCATTAGGTCAGCAGTATTGTTGATATTAGTTGGCTGGGGTCTTTAGGTCAGCAGTATTGTTGATATTAGTTGGCTGGGGTCTTTAGGTCAGCAGTATTGTTGATATTAGTTGGCTGGGGTCTTTAGGTCAGCAGTATTGTGGATATTAGTTGGCTGGGGTCTTTAGGTCAGCAGTATTGTTGATATTAGTTGGCTGGGGTCTTTAGGTCAGCAGTATTGTTGATATTAGTTGGCTGGGGTCTTTAGGTCAGCAGTATTGTTGATATTAGTTGGCTGGGGTCTTTAGGTCAGCAGTATTGTTGATATTAGTTGGCTGGGGTCTTTAGGTCAGCAGTATTGTTGATATTAGTTGGCTGGGGTCTTTAGGTCAGCAGTATTGTGATGTTGATATTAGTTGGCTGGGGTCTTTAGGTCAGCAGTATTGTTGATATTAGTTGGCTGGGGTCTTTAGGTCAGCAGTATTGTGATGTTGATATTAGTTGGCTGGGGTCTTTAGGTCAGCAGTATTGTTGATATTAGTTGGCTGGGGTCTTTAGGTCAGCAGTATTGTTGATATTAGTTGGCTGGGGTCTTTAGGTCAGCAGTATTGCTGATATTAGTTGGCTGGGGTCTTTAGGTCAGCAGTATTGTTGATATTAGTTGGCTGGGGTCTTTAGGTCAGCAGTATTGTTGATATTAGTTGGCTGGGGTCTTTAGGTCAGCAGTATTGTTGATATTAGTTGGCTGGGGTCTTTAGGTCAGCAGTATTGTTGATATTAGTTGGCTGGGGCCTTTAGGTCAGCAGTATTGTTGATATTAGTTGGCTGGGGTCATTAGGTCAGCAGTATTGTTGATATTAGTTGGCTGGGGTCATTAGGTCAGCAGTATTGTTGATATTAGTTGGCTGGGGTCTTTAGATCAGCAGTATTGTTGATATTAGTTGGCTGGGGTCTTTAGGTCAGCAGTATTGTTGATATTAGTTGGCTGGGGTCTTTAGGTCAGCAGTATTGTTGATATTAGTTGGCTGGGGTCTTTAGGTCAGCAGTATTGTGGATATTAGTTGGCTGGGGTCTTTAGGTCAGCAGTATTGTTGATATTAGTTGGCTGGGGTTTTTAGGTCATCAGTATTGTGATGTTGATACTAGTTGGCTGGGGTCTTTAGGTCAGCAGTATTGTGATGTTGATATTAGTTGGCTGGGGTCTTTAGTATCTATGAACTTGACATGAGTGCTCATGCGTCCTGGATAGACATGCCCCACAGCAGTGGAAGAATTCAGCTGAAGTTGTCAGGCAAACAGAACACACCACTGAGCTCATTATTAACAAACACATTAACCCCCAAGCCAGGTGACACCATACCACTGCTGCCCCATTAACCCCCAAGCCAGGTGACACAATACTGCTGCCACATTAACCCCCAAGCCAGGTGACACCATACCACTGCTGCCCCATTAACCCCCAAGCCAGGTGACACCCTACCACTGCTGCCCCATTAACCCCCAAGCCAGGTGACACCCTACCACTGCTGCCCCATTAACCTCCAAGCCAGGTGACACCCTACCACTGATGCCCCATTAACCCCCAAGCCAGGTGACACCCTATCACTGATGCCCCATTAACCCCCAAGCCATGCCACTGCTGCCCCATTAACCCCCAAGCCAGGTGACACCATACCACTGCTGCCCCATTAACCCCCAAGCCAGGTGACACCATACTGCTGCTGCCCCATTAACCCCCAAGCCAGGTGACACAATACTGCTGCCACATTAACCCCCAAGCCAGGTGACACCATACCACTGCTGCCCCATTAACCCCCAAGCCAGGTGACACCCTACCACTGCTGCCCCATTAACCCTCAAGCCAGGTGATACCCTACCACTGATGCCCCATTAACCCCCAAGCCAGGTGACACCCTACCACTGATGTCCCATTAACCCCCAAGCCAGGTGACACCCTATCACTGCTGCCCCATTAACCCCCAAGCCATGCCACTGCTGCCCCATTAACCCCCAAGCCAGGTGACACCATACCACTGCTGCCCCATTAACCCCCAAGCCAGGTGACACCATACCACTGCTGCCCCATTAACCCCCAAGCCAGGTGACACCATACCACTGCTGCCCCATTAACCCCCAAGCCAAGTGACACCATACCACTGCTGCCCTATTAACCCCCAAGCCAGGTGACACCCTACCACTGCTGCCCCATTAACCCCCAAGCCAGGTGACACCCTACCACTGCTGCCCCATTAACCCCCAAGCCAGGTGACACCATACTGCTGCCCCATTAACCCCCAAGCCAGGTGACACCCTACCACTGCTGCCCCATTAACCCCCAAGCCAAGTGACACCATACCACTGCTGCCCTATTAACCCCCAAGCCAGGTGACACCCTACCACTGCTGCCCCATTAACCCCCAAGCCAGGTGACACCCTACCACTGCTGCCCCATTAACCCCCAAGCCAGGTGACACCATACTGCTGCCCCATTAACCCCCAAGCCAGGTGACACCCTACCACTGCTGCCCCATTAACCCCCAAGCCAGGTGACACCATACTGCTGCCCCATTAACCCCCAAGCCAGGTGACACCATACTGCTGCCCCATTAACCCCCAAGCCAGGTGACACCATACTGCTGCCCCATTAACCCCCAAGCCAGGTGACACCCTACTACTGCTGCCCCATTAACCCCCAAACCAGGTGACACCCTACCACTGCTGCCCCATTAACCCCCAAGCCAGGTGACACCATACTACTGCCCCATTAACCCCCAAGCCAGGTGACACCATACTGCTGCCCCATTAACCCCCAAGCCAGGTGACACCATACTGCTGCCCCATTAACCCCCAAGCCAGGTGACACCATACTGCTGCCCCATTAACCCCCAAGCCAGGTGACACCATACTGCTGCCCCATTAACCCCCAAGCCAGGTGACACCATACTGCTGCCCCATTAACCCCCAAGCCAGGTGACACCCTACCACTGCTGCCCCATTAACCCCCAAACCAGGTGACACCCTACCACTGCTGCCCCATTAACCCCCAAGCCAGGTGACACCATACTGCTGCCCCATTAACCCCCAAGCCAGGTGACACCATACTGCTGCCCCATTAACCCCCAAGCCAGGTGACACCATACTGCTGCCCGGGTCAGGATGCGCATCATGGCATGCACCACACACATACTGTTGCACCAGGCTGAGGGGGGACTCCCATTCCTGCGACATCAGCGTGTGTGTGTGTGTGTGTGTGTGTGTGTGTGTGAGTAAAAACACTTTCAGACTGATTTAGCCTAACCAACCGGAACAAAACATCGGTTCAGTCAGGTCACACACACCAGCCGTGTTCCTTATCGGTTTGTTATCCCCAAGCGGCCGCAGATTCATTCTTTGATTCGGTTCGCCAACACCTTTCTATAGTAGTCTATAGCGCAGCAGAATACATACACGCACCGCAGCCCCGGGGCACAACAGACGAATATATGGCTAAATATGGCCAAGCAACAATCTTATTCAGTTAGCTTATATTGTGTAGGCTACATTTCAGAGCGTGTTTCTAAAAACGGTAGACTACTTGGAGAGATACGAGTGAAAAAAGAACGGGCGCGTCACGTTTCCTACCTCTCTCTATTCCGCAGTAGTCTAATTCTATCCACCAGAGAGAACAGAAGCACTTTCCCCACCAACAAACCCCAATATACCAGATACATAACACTGGTATACAGTAGTAGCAGTGTCATTAGCCCAGATAAAACATTTTTTTTGTTGTTGAAATCACTGATTTGAAATCACACTTATAAAATGCCAGGTAAAAAAAGGAGAATCCGGTGCGTAAAAAAATAAATATACATGACCCCGCCACTCACTTTATAGAAGATGTGCTTCAACGTGCCGTAGAAACCCATCGTGATTCTATTCTTCCGTTATAACGCCCTTCTGCTCTTCCCGGTAGCACAAATTCACAGATAGTGCGGGTAGTTAAATAGATGGGTAGTACTCTTCTTGTCCGAAGGCAAAATTCTCCCTCCTCTCTTTCCACTTCAGTTAGATCCAACCGTATCTATCGTTGCCTGCTGCTACGGACATGTTCGGGCAAGCCTCTCTCCCCAATGCGAACGGGAAGCTAGGAGAGTTAGCCTAGCTAGATAGGTTTTCGTATAAGCGCAGAGAGAGACGGAGGTTAGTTCGTTCAGCGAGGCAGCTCTCACACGGACTGCCAAGCATACCGGGGGACAACCAGCTTAGTCAGCCAGAGAGGAATGCCGAGAGGAGGAGAGGGAGGTGGAGACGCGGAGAGCAGCGGAGAGAGAGAAAAGGGCAACCAGTGAAGAACAAACAAACACCATTGTAAATACAACCCATATTTACATGTATTTATTTTCCCTTTTGTACTTCAACTATTTGCACATCATTACAACACTGTACACAGCCATAGTATTACACTGAACAAAAATATAAAACGCAACATGTAAAGTGTTGGTCCTACGTTTCATGAGCTGAAATAAAAGATCCCAGACATGTTCCATATGCACACAAATGCTGATCTCTCAAATTGTGTGCATACATTTCTCTGCCAAGATAATCCATCCACCTGACAGGTGTGGCATATCAAGAAGCTGATTAAACAGCATGATCATGACACAGGTGCACCTTGTGCTGGGGCCAGTTTAAAAAAAAAAACATTTATTAGAAATAAAACACAGAAATACCTTATTTACATAAGTATTCAGACCCTTTACTATGAGACTCGAAATTGAGCTCATGGGCATCCTGTTTCCATTGATCATCCTTGAGATGTTTCTACAACCTGTGGTAAATTCAATTGATTGGACATGACTTGGAAAGGCACACACCTGTCTATATAAGGCCCCACAGTTGACAGTGCATGTCAGAGCAAAAACAAGCTGTGCCCGTCGAAGGAATTGTGCGTAGAGCTCCGAGACTGGATTATGTCGAGGCACAGATCTGCAGCATTGAAGGTCCCCAAGAACACAGTGGCCTCCATCATTCTTAAATGGAAGAAGTTTGGAACCACCAAGACTCTTCCTAGAGCTGGCCGCCCGGCCAAACTGAGCAATCGGGAGAGAAGGACCTTGGTCAGGGAGGTGTCCAAGAACCCGATGGTCACTCTGACAGAGCTCCAGAGTTCCTCTGTGGAGATGGTAGAACCTTCCAGAAGGACAACCATCTCTGCAGGACTCCACCAATCAGGCCTTTATGGTAGAGTGGCCAGATGGAAGCCACTCCTCAGTAAAAGGCACATGACAGCCCGCTTGGAGTTTGATAAAAGCCACTTAAAGGACTCTCAGACCATGAGAAACAAGATTCTCTGGTCTGATGAAACGAAGATTGAACTCTTTTGCCTGAAGTCCATGCATCACGCCTGGAGGAAACCTGGCACCATCCCTACGGTGAAGCATGGTGGTGGCAGCATCCCTACGGTGAAGCATGGTGGTGGCAGCATCCCTACGGTGAAGCATGGTGGTGGCAGCATCCCTACGGTGAAGCGTGGTGGTGGCAGCATCCCTACAGTGAAGCGTGGTGGTGGCAGCATCCCTACAGTGAAGCGTGGTGGTGGCAGCATCCCTACAGTGAAGCATGGTGGTGGCAGCATCATGCTGTGGGGATGTTTTTCAGCAGCAGGGACTGGGAGACTAGTCAGGATCGAGGGAAAGAGGAACGGAGCAAAGAACAGAGAGATCCTTGATGAAAACCTGCTCCAGAACGCTCAGGACCTCAGACTGGGACGAAGGTTCAGGACAAAGACCCTAAGCACACAGCAAAGACAACGCAGGAGTGGCTTCGGGACAAGGGTAAGAACAGATATAGCCCTTGGTTCACTCCAGACTGGACTTGACCAGCACAAAAACACCCTGTGGTGTTCTGCACTAGCTTCGAAAAGTCCACGTGATATGCTCCTCCCAGCTGCCCACTGCACTGAGACTAGGTAACACTGTCACCACTGATAAATCCACGATAATCGAGAATTTTAATAAGCATTTCTCTACGGCTGGCCATGTTTTCCACCTGGCTACCCCTACCCCGGCCAACAGATCTGCACCCCCCGCAGCAACTGGCCCAAGCCCCCCCACTTCTCCTTCACCCAAATCCATACAGCTGATGTTCTGAAAGAGCTGCAAAATCTGGATCCCTACAAATCAGCTGGGCTAGACAATCTGGACCCTCTCTTCCTGAAATTATCCGCCGCCATTGTTGCAACCCCTATTACTAGTCTGTTCAACCTCTCTTTCATATCGTCTGAGATTCCTAAAGATTGGAAAGCGGCCGTGGTCATCCCCCTCTTCAAAAGGGGAGACACTCTAGAGCCAAACTGTTAAGTCTTCGAAAGCCAAGTGAACAAACAGATCACCGACCATTTCGAATCCCACCGTACCTTCTCCGCTATGCAATCTGGTTTCCGAGCTGGTCACGGGTGCACCTCAGCCACGCTCAAGATCCTAAACAATATCATAACCGCCATCGATAAAAGACAGTACTGTGCAGCCGTCTTCATTGAACTGGCCAAGGCTTTCGACTCTGTCAATCACCGTATTCTTATCGTCAGACTCAACAGCCTTGGTTTCTCTAATGACTGCCTCGCCTGGTTCACCAACTACTTCTCAGATAGAGTTCAGTGTGTCAAATCGGAAGGCTTGTTGTCCGGACCTCTGGCAGTCTCTATGGGGGTGCCACAGGGTTCAATTCTCGGGCCGGCTCTTTTCTCTGTATATATCAATGATGTAGCTCTTGCTGCGGGTAATTATTTGATCCACCTCGACACAGACGACACCATTCTGTATACCTCTGGCCCTTCTTTGGACACTGTGTTAACAAACCTCCAAACGAGCTTCAACGCTATACAACTCTCCTTCCGTGGACTCCAACTGCTCTTAAATGCAAGTACAACGAAATGCATGCTCTTCAACCGATCGCTCCGCCCACCCGACTAGCATCACTACTCTGGACGGTTCTGACTTAGAATATGTGGACAACTACAAATACCTAGGTGTTTGGTTAGACTCTTCTTCCAGACTCACATTAAGCATCTCCAATCCAAAATGAAATCTAGAATCGGCTTCCTATTTCGCAACAAAGCATCCTTCACTCTTGCTGCCAAACATACCCTCGTAAAACTGACTATCCTACCGATCCTTGACTTTGGCGATATCATTTACAAAATAGTCTCCAACACTCTACTCAGCAAATTGGATACAGTCTATCACAGTGCCATCTGTTTTGTCACCAAAGCCCCATATACTATCCAACACTGCGACCTGTATGCTCTTTTTGGCTGGTCCTCGCTACATATTCGTCGCCAAACCCACTGGCTCCAGGTCATCTATAAGTCTTTGCTAGGTAAAGCTCTGCCTTCTCAGCTCACTGGTCAACATAGCAGCACCCACCCGTAGCATGCGCTCCAGCAGGTGTATCTCACTGGTCATCCCCAAAGCCAACACCTCCTTTGGCCACCTTTCCTTCCAGTTCTCTGCTGCCAATGACTGGAACAAATTGCAAAAATCACTGAAGTTGGAGACTTACATCTCCCTCACTAACTTTAAGCGCCAGCTGTCAGAACAGCTTACCGATCGCTGCAGCTGTACACAGCTCATCTGTAAATAGCCCACCCAACTACCTCATCCCCATATTTAGTTTTTCTTTTTCTGCTCTTTTGCACACCAGTATTTCTACTAGCCAATCCTCTTCTGCACATCTATCACGCCAGTGTAAATTGCTAAATTGTAATTACTTCGCCACTATTGGCATATTTATTGCCTTACCTCCTTACAGTGTACACACAGTATACAGACTTTTCTATTGTGTTATTGACTGTACGTTTGTTTATGTGTAACTCTGTGTTGTTTTATGTGTCGAACTGCTTTGCTTTATCTTGGCCAGGTCGCAGTTGTAAATGAGAACTTATTCTCAACTAGCCTACCTGGTTAAATAAAGGTGAAATAAATACAAATGTATTTTAAAAAAGTCTCTGAATGTCCTTGAGTGGCCCAGACAGAGCCCGGACATGAACCCGATCTAACATCTCTGTAGAGACCTGAAAATAGCTGTGCAGCGACGCTCCCCATCCAACCTGACAGAGCTTGAGAGGATCTGCAGAGAAGAATGGGAGAAACTCCCCAAATACAGGTGTGCCAAGCTTGTAGTGTCATACCCAAGAAGACTTGAGGCTGTAATCGCTGCCAAAGGCACTTCAACAAAGTACTGAGTAAAGGGTCTGAATTCATTTTTTTTTTTTACTTTTAGAAACCTGTTGTTGCTTTGTCATTATGGGGTATTGTGTGTAGATTGATGAGGGGGGAAACAAACTATTTAATCAATTTTATAATAAGGCTGTAACGTAACAAAATGTGGAAAGTCAAGGGGTCTGAATACTTTCCGAATGCACTGTACATCCAACCGACCTCACAACCGCAGACCACGTGTATGACGTCATGTGGGCGAGCGGTTTGCTGATGTCAACGTTGTGAACAGAGTGCCCCGTGGTGGCGGTGGGGTTATGGTATGGGGCAGGCATAAGCTACGGACAACGAACACATGTGCATTTTGAATGCACAGAAATAGAGCGACGAAATCCTGAGGTCCATTGTCGTGCCAGTCATCCGCCGCCATCACTTCATGTTTCATAACACACGGCCCCATGTCTCAAGGATCTGTACGCAATTCCTGGAAGCTGAAAATGTCCCAGTTCTTCCATGGCCTGCATACTCACCAGACATGTCACCCATTGAGCATGTTTGGGATGCTCTGGATCGACGTGTACATTTCATGTGTAAAGACATTTATCAGACGCGTTGCAAGCACCATGCTCTACCAACAGCCACACAGGACCACCTTCCCAATCAGTACACGACAGCATATTCCAGTTCCCACCAATATCCAACACACAACCTTTGGAGTAGTAGGACAGCATTCAACAGCCTGATCAACTCTATGCACAGTAGATGTCTCGCTGCATGAGGTAAATGGTGGTCTCGAGAGGTATAGCCATGGGATGATAAATCACAATAATACATTTGTTTATGACATATTTTGAAGAAAAATTATGAAATTAGTGCACTAGTCTTCATTTCTCCTGTACGAGGGGAGAACATATGGGTCTTAATTTCTCCTGTACGAGGGGAGAACATACGGGTCTTCATTTCTCCTGTACGAGGGGAGAACATACGTGTCTTCATTTCTCCTGTACCGAGGGGAGAACATACGAGTCTTCATTTCTCCTGTACCGAGGGGAGAACATACGGGTCTTCATTTCTCCTGTACCGAGGGGAGAACATACGGGTCTTCATTTCTCCTGTACGAGGGGAGAACATACGGGTCTTCATTTCTCCTGTACGAGGGGAGAACATACGGGTCTTCATTTCTCCTGTACGAGGGGAGAACATACGGGTCTTCATTTCTCCTGTACGAGGGGAGAACATACGGGTCTTCATTTCTCCTGTACGAGGGGAGAACATACGGGTCTTCATTTCTCCTGTACGAGGGGAGAACGTACGAGTCTTCATTTCTCCTGTACGAGGGGAGAACATACGGGTCTTCATTTCTCCTGTACGAGGGGAGAACATACGGGTCTTCATTTCTCCTGTACGAGGGGAGAACATACGGGTCTTCATTTCTCCTGTACGAGGGGAGAACATACGGGTCTTCATTTCTCCTGTACGAGGGGAGAACATACGGGTCTTCATTTCTCCTGTACGAGGGGAGAACATACGGGTCTTCATTTCTCCTGTACGAGGGGAGAACATACGGGTCTTCATTTCTCCTGTACGAGGGGAGAACATACGGGTCTTCATTTCTCCTGTACGAGGGGAGAACATACGGGTCTTCATTTCTCCTGTACGAGGGAAGAACGTACGGGTCTTCATTTCTCCTGTACGAGGGGAGAACATACGGGTCTTCATTTCTCCTGTACGAGGGGAGAACATACGAGTCTTCATTTCTCCTGTACGAGGGGAGAACATACGAGTCAGCAGAGCTGGGTGAAACATCCAGTTAGTTGTGTACCCCCTCCACCCAAGGTAAGGACACACACTTAATTCCAGATCACTGTGTAGTTGCTATGTGTGCCCTGGTTTATAGTTGTTCAGTTGAGCAGAATAATATTATTCAGACAGTGAATGGAACTCATAGTCCAGTGAATGGAACAAGGGAATGTTTAAACAAGAGGAGAGAGAGTAGAGGAAATGTAATAGATGGACCCTAAAGGAAAGGAGGGGTGACAGACGGAGCCCAAAGGAAAGGAGGGGTGACAGACGGAGCCTAAAGGAAAGGAGGGGTGACAGACGGACCCTAAAGGAAAGGAGGGGTGACAGACGGAGCCTAAAGGAAAGGAGGGGTGACAGACGGACCCTAAAGGAAAGGAGGGGTGACAGACGGACCCTAAAGGAAAGGAGGGGTGACAGACGGAGCCTAAAGGAAAGCAGGGGTGACACCATGAGCCTCCTAGGTTTTGTATTGAAGTCAATGTACCCAGAGGAGGACGGAGCCCAAAGGAAAGGAGGGGTGACAGACGGAGCCTAAAGGAAAGGAGGGGTGACAGACGGACCCTAAAGGAAAGGAGGGGTGACAGACGGAGCCTAAAGGAAAGGAGGGGTGACGGACCCTAAAGGAAAGGAGGGGTGACAGACGGACCCCAAAGGAAAGGAGGGGTGACAGACGGACCCCAAAGGAAAGGAGGGGTGACAGACGAAGCCTAAAGGAAAGGAGGGGTGACAGACGGACCCTAAAGGAAAGGAGGGGTGACAGACGGACCCTAAAGGAAAGGAGGGGTGGCAGACGGAGCCTAAAGGAAAGGAGGGGTGACAGACGGAGCCTAAAGGAAAGGAGGGGTGGCAGACGGAGCCTAAAGGAAAGGAGGGGTGATAGACGGAGCCTAAAGGAAAGGAGGGGTGATAGACGGACCCTAAAGGAAAGGAGGGGTGTGTGTCATAGTGCCATGACTCCTCATAACCCAGCTGTTAGCTTGTATGCCACTTTAGTGGATTGGAGAGACTGTCCCCTCCTCCCCCTTTCTGTCCCCTCTTCCTCCCCTCCCTTCTGTCCCCTCTTGCTCTGTCCCCTCTTCCTCCCCTCTTGCTCTGTCCCCTCTTCCTCCCCTCTCATAATCCCCTCTTGCTCTGTCCCCTCTTCCTCCCCTCTCTCTCATTATCATGTCTGGAATGGAGTGGTATAACACATGGAAACCGTGTGTTTGATACCATTCCATGTATTCTGTTCCAGTCATTACTATGAGCCTGCCCTCCCCTATTAAAGTGCCACCAACCTCCTGTGACAAGAACCAACACGTTAGCAAACCCGCTACAATCACGCAGTACAGTGTGCAGCAAGCAGTTTAGCAGTTACACTGGCAGGCCCCAGTGACAATAAATTAATAAAACCAAAAGCTGACTTTGAACATTTCCAGCGATGGCTAGCCTTAGCCAGCTAGCTAACATAAATAGCATTCCTCTCTGTTTGAGTCGGGCGTTTGAGTAGGCTAAATTATCTAGCTGCATTAGCTACCTAAGTAAGTGAAAGTGAAAAGAAAAAAAATTACAGCAAAAATGAATATAGTTCTCTCTCTCTGCAGCATCTCCTTAACCTTTAAACAGATTAATTTGTTCAAAACTGTTGTCTCTCTTTGAGTCAACTACTCACCACATTTATGCACTGCAGTGCTAGCTAGCTGTAGCTTATGCTTTCAGTACCTGATTAATTCTCTGAATGGGTGGACAATATGTCTTCATGCTGCAAGACCTCTGATAGGCTGGAGGACGTCCTCCGGAAGTTGTCATAATTACTGTGTAAGTTTATGGAAGGGGGTGAGAACCATGAGCCTCCTAGGTTTTGTATTGAAGTCAATGTACCCAGAGGAGGACGGAAGCTAGCTGTCCTCCGGCTACATCATGGTGCTACCCTACAGAGTGCTGTTGAGGCTACTGTAGACCTTCTTTGCAAAACAGTGTGTTTGAATCAATTATTTGGTGACATGAAAATGAAATGTAGTAGTTGTTATCTAAAAAGGATCACTTTAAATGTAAAAAAAAGATGTTCTGAAATTCACTGATGGTCCTCCTCACCTTCCTCCTCTGAGGAGCTTGACCGATTATATCCTGTGGACAAGTGCAGCAGCCAATTAAAATCGTCAAAGTAAGTGTAGGTGTTCATGTATGGAAGCAACATTAAAACATACCTAAGTCAAACAGCACGTTCTGATCATCAAAGCAAATATCACGTATTTGTACTGACTGGTCAAATGGCTCTCTGTGTAAAAGTGCCTTGTCCACGTAATTGTTGAAGATTGTGGCCGGGGTTCGAATCGCACATGAACGTTTCCCCCCAGTAGAACATTCGAGGTGCAGGAACCCAAAGCAGTAGAACATTCGAGGTGCAGGAACCCAAAGCAGTAGAACATTCGAGGTGCAGGAACCCAAAGCAGTAGAACATTCGAGGTGCAGGAACCCAAAGCAGTAGAACATTCGAGGTGCAGGAACCCAAAGCAGTAGAACATTCGAGGTGCAGGAACCCAAAGCAGTAGAACATTCGAGGTGCAGGAACCCAAAGCAGTAGAACATTCGAGGTGCAGGAACCCAAAGCCGTAGAACATTCCAGGTGCAGGAACCCAAAGCCGTAGAACATTCCAGGTGCAGGAACCCAAAGCCGTAGAACATTCCAGGTGCAGGAACCCAAAGCCGTAGAACATTCCAGGTGCAGGAACCCAAAGCCGTAGAACATTCCAGGTGCAGGAACCCAAAGCAGTAGAACATTCGAGGTGCAGGAACCCAAAGCAGTAGAACATTCGAGGTGCAGGAACCCAAAGCAGTAGAACATTCGAGGTGCAGGAACCCAAAGCAGTAGAACATTCCAGGTGCAGGAACCCAAAGCAGTAGAACATTCCAGGTGCAGGAACCCAAAGCAGTAGAACATTCCAGGTGCAGGAACTCAGAGCAGTAGAACATTCGAGATGCAGGAACCCAAAGCAGTAGAACATTCGAGATGCAGGAACCCAAAGCAGTAGAACATTCCAGGTGCAGGAACTCAAAGCAGTAGAACATTCCAGGTGCAGGAACTCAAAGCAGTAGAACATTCCAGGTGCAGGAACTCAAAGCAGTAGAACATTCCAGGTGCAGGAACTCAAAGCAGTAGAACATTCCAGGTGCAGGAACTCAAAGCAGTAGAACATTCCAGGTGCAGGAACTCAAAGCAGTAGAACATTCCAGGTGCAGGAACTCAGAGCAGTAGAACATTCCAGGTGCAGGAACTCAGAGCAGTAGAACATTCCAGGTGCAGGAACTCAGAGCAGTAGAACATTCCAGGTGCAGGAACTCAAAGCAGTAGAACATTCCAGGTGCAGGAACTCAGAGCAGTAGAACATTCCAGGTGCAGGAACTCAAAGCAGTAGAACATTCCAGGTGCAGGAACTCAAAGCAGTAGAACATTCCAGGTGCAGGAACTCAGAGCAGTAGAACATTCCAGGTGCAGGAACTCAGAGCAGTAGAACATTCCAGGTGCAGGAACTCAAAGCAGTAGAACATTCCAGGTGCAGGAACTCAAAGCAGTAGAACATTCCAGGTGCAGGAACTCAGAGCAGTAGAACATTCCAGGTGCAGGAACTCAGAGCAGTAGAACATTCCAGGTGCAGGAACTCAGAGCAGTAGAACATTCGAGGTGCAGGAACCCAAAGCAGTAGAACATTCCAGGTGCAGGAACTCAAAGCAGTAGAACATTCCAGGTGCAGGAACCCAAAGCAGTAGAACATTCCAGGTGCAGGAACTCAAAGCAGTAGAACATTCCAGGTGCAGGAACTCAAAGCAGTAGAACATTCCAGGTGCAGGAACTCAAAGCAGTAGAACATTCCAGGTGCAGGAACTCAAAGCAGTAGAACATTCCAGGTGCAGGAACCCAAAGCAGTAGAACATTCCAGGTGCAGGAACCCAAAGCAGTAGAACATTCCAGGTGCAGGAACTCAAAGCAGTAGAACATTCCAGGTGCAGGAACTCAAAGCAGTAGAACATTCCAGGTGCAGGAACTCAAAGCAGTAGAACATTCCAGGTGCAGGAACCCAAAGCAGTAGAACATTCCAGGTGCAGGAACTCAAAGCAGTAGAACATTCCAGGTGCAGGAACTCAAAGCAGTAGAACATTCCAGGTGCAGGAACCCAAAGCAGTAGAACATTCCAGGTGCAGGAACTCAAAGCAGTAGAACATTCCAGGTGCAGGAACTCAAAGCAGTAGAACATTTCAGGTGCAGGAACCCAAAGCAGTAGAACATTCCAGGTGCAGGAACTCAAAGCAGTAGAACATTCCAGGTGCAGGAACCCAAAGCAGTAGAACATTCCAGGTGCAGGAACTCAGTTCCGGCGAGCTCCTGGCACTATTGTACACACGTTAGGCTGTCAACTACGTCCAATCATCATCTCCATGTTTCAAAAGCCAATGATGTATAACTTCTCATTGTTTGGAAGAAGAACACAGCTTCATACCGCTCCATCGTTCGAAAGATGGAGGGATGCGACGCTATTGGTTGAGTCAGCCAACCACCTGGAGAGAAAGAAAAAATACTGTAGCTAGCTAGCCAACCTTCTCCAACCTTCTCTTGGAATATCAGCTTTTCATACCAAAAGGTAAGATTAAAAACATGAATTATACTACAATGGTGATATTAACCAGAGCCAACTTCTTTTCCCCAACAGTAGAATTTAAAATAGCAACCGTCAGCTTGTGGATATCAATAGTTGTGGCTTAGCTTAGCTGCCTGGCTAGCTAGCACGGTAACAGTAGGTCTAGCGTCTGTTTTCATAGGTAGGAGAACTGTCAAAGTTGGTTAGATCTAAAACATAATGCAACCTGCTAACGCTAATCAGGGTTTTGCCCATTTTATTAAATGCTCGCTAAGTTCGTTAGCTAGCTAACATTTACTATCTATGTAAACAGCTTACAGTAGAAGTCACGCATATGATTTGGTCACAGTAGCATTCACTGTCAATGGGGGAGAGCTGTCGGAGTTAGTGTCACCTGGTGGCCTTTTGACTTGTTTAGCTTGGGAGCTATATTATTACGCCAGCTAAGTTAGATAATGCTTTGATATGCAGGGGACGAACTTTGTTATAAACATGTATAGGAGACATAGCTAACATTACCTACAGTATATAACTATGTACCATTACCTACAGTATATAACTATGTACCATTACCTACAGTATATAACTATGTACCATTACCTACAGTATATAACTATGTACCATTACCTACAGTATATAACTATGTACCATTACCTACAGTATATAACTATGTACCATTACCTACAGTATATAACTATGTACCATTACCTACAGTATATAACTATGTACCATTACCTACAGTATATAACTATGTACCATTACCTACAGTATATAACTATGTACCATTACCTACAGTATATAACTATGTACCATTACCTACAGTATATAACTATGTACCATTACCTACAGTATATAACTATGTACCATTACCTACAGTATATAACTATGTACCATTACCTACAGTATATAACTATGTACCATTACCTACAGTATATAACTATGTACCATTACCTACAGTATATACACCTACAATAGCAGTCAAAGGTTTGGACAGTTTTCTTTATTTTTACTATTTTCTACATTGTAGAATAGTGAAGACATCAAAACTATGAAATCATGTAGTAACCCAAAAAAAAAAGTGTTTAACAAAAATCTAAATCTATTTTATATTTGAGATTCTTCAAAGTAGCCACCCTATTTCCTTGATGACAGCTTTACACTCTCTTGGCATTCTCTCAACCGGCTTCATGAGGTAGTCACCTGGAATGCATTTCAATTAACAGGTGTGCCTTGTTAAAAAGTTAATTTGTGGAATTTCTTTACTTCTTAATGCTTTTGAGCCCAATCAGTTGTGTTGTGACAAGGTAGGGGTGGGTATACAGAAGACAGCCCTATTTAGTTGTGAATGAGACAAACCTCAGATTGTCTTAGAAATCAAAACATATAATGGGCTGCATGACGCGACTGTAGGCTATTGATGATTTGAGTAAGTCGTAAAAAAAAAAGCGTGCCCTCTGTTCCTTGCATCAGGCTGCACATGCTCTTCTTTCAAGTGCTCACATTTTCACCCTTCAGAATATTTTCTATTTAATCATGTCTTTACTAAAAATGTACAAATTTGTTTAGATTTAGAGAGTGGCCCATTATCAAATGGTCAGGAACAGGAAGAGAGGGTGGAAAACGGTATCCGTATGCACTGGAATAAGAGAAGGAGGATATATGAATACACATCGGTATGCAAACCACTTCCTCACCAGTTCGTTTTTTACTCACGCAGGGAGGCTATTCTGTTTCCACTCCATCCACTGTTTGAGGAGAATTCAGCTTCTCACTTCACAACAGGTAATACTCCACCCAAAAGGCACAGCACACCAACATCAAAACCTCAACCCAACTGTAAAGTCTGGTGGAGGGAGCATCGTGGTTTGGGGCTGCTTTGCTGCCTCAGGGGCGGGACAGTTTGCTATCATCGACGGAGAAATGAATTCCCAAGTTTATCAAGACATTTTGCAAGAGAATGTTAGGCTGTCTGTCCGCCAATTGAAGCTCAACAGAAGATGGGTGATGCAACAGGACAACGACCCAAAACACAGAAGTAAATCAACAACAGAATGGCTTCAACAAATACGCCTTCTGGAGTGGCCCAGTCAGAGTCCTGACTTCAACCCGATTGAGATGCTGTGGCATGACCTCAAGAGAGCAGTTCACACCAGACATCCCAAGAATATTGCTGAACTGAAAATTCCTCCTGACCGTAGTGCCGGTCTGATCCACAACTACAGAAAACATTTGGTTGAGGTTATTGCTGCCAAAGGAGGGTCAACCAGTTATTAAATCCAAGGGTTCACATACTTTTCATACCCTGCACTGTGAATGTTTACACGGTGTGTTCAATAAAGACATGAAAACGTATAATTGTTTGTGTGTTATTAGTTTAAGCAGACTGTGTTTGTCTATTGTTGTGACCTAGATGAAGATCAGATCAAATTTTATGACCAATTTATGCAGAAATCCAGGTATTTCCAAAGGGTTGACATACTTTTTCTTGCCACTGTATGTCACAATGGGATGCCGGACTATCGCATCTCTGGACTGAATTAGGCTTGATGGGAGAGGCGGGTTCTTACCTTGATGTTGAGGAGTGATGAAGGTGTTTCAGGGTTCTGTCTGTCCGACGTCAACTCCAAGTTCTCATCCGAGACAAACACCTGGTTCCTTCCCTCTTCATCCTCTTCTAACAGGGCAGAACGGTCACTCTCGTCTTCACCCATATCTTCTGCCTCCTCGCCTTCATCTCCCTGCTCCTTCTCATCATCCTCCTTTCTACCTTCCTCCCCTTCCTCTCCATTCCGCACCCCCTCTTCTTCAGTCTGGGTACTGTGGGAGGTTTTTGATTGGCCATCTCTTTCCCTAGCCGCGCTCTCATTGGCTGTTACCTCGACGTGACCGACGACAGTTCCGAACGGTTCCGAGGGGCAGGACTCCTCCGCTATGGTAACTATGGAAATGCTGACCACCTCCCCCTCTTCCTCCTCTCTGCCAATAAACTCCTCACCACCTCCCTTTCTCCTTTCTTCCCCAGAGGAAGATGAAGAGATGGAGGAAGAGATTGAAGAGATGGAGGAGGAAGAGAGGGTGGAGGAGGAAGAGGGGGTGCTGCCTAGCAGCGATACCCCCATAGAGTCTCTCCTCCCTGGCAGGGGTGTACCCGTGTTACCCCCTCTGGTCAACGGGTCCTGTTTCATCACTAAACTAGACTTCTCTCCTACGGTCTTCAGATGAGAGAACAGGAGGGACCAGGCATCCTGGAGAAAGGAGAGAGGATAGACAGGGGTTAGAAGAATAGAACTAGGGGGAGTACTCCAGCGACACAAAAGACTACAGAAGAGGCGAGATTGGACTCCTAGATAAACAAGGAGAGGAGAGAGGAGAGAAAAGGGGCATAGAAATTGGAGGAGGAGTACTCTGTCAAAAGGGCTGGGAGTTTTCCCCCTGACTTGCTAACACCAACACTACTCCCACTGTCTTCAGACTAGATAGCAAGAGAGATGGGGAATCATGGATAAACAAGTAGAGGATCACTTAGACATTGGAGGAATACTTCACAATGAGGCTGGGAGTTTACCCTGTCAGTATGAATGAAATTAGTGGGTCCTGCCTTGATGACTATATTAGATTTGATCTATTTGTCCTATAGATTTTTGCAGTTTTAAAATGATTACTTGGAATAAACGTACAGCTAAAACGCTCCTTGTCCCAGAATGACATGCTAGCTAGCCACAGATCTGCCTGTTGTCGCTAGCTAGCCACAGATCTGCCTGTTGTCGCTAGCTAGCCACAGATCTGCCTGTTGTCGCTAGCTAGCCACAGATCTGCCTGTTGTCGCTAGCTAGCCACAGATCTGCCTGTTGTCGCTAGCTAGCCACAGATCTGCCTGTTGTCGCTAGCTAGCCACAGATCTGCCTGTTGTCGCTAGCTAGCCACAGATCTGCCTGTTGTCGCTAGCTAGCCACAGATCTGCCTGTTGTCGCTAGCTAGCCACAGATCTGCCTGTTGTCGCTAGCTAGCCACAGATCTGCCTGTTGTCGCTAGCTAGCCACAGATCTGCCTGTTGTCGCTAGCTAGCCACAGATCTGCCTGTTGTCACTAGCTAGCAACAGATCTGCCTGTTGTCACTAGCTAGCAACAGATCTGCTTGTTGTCACTAGCTAGCAACAGATCTGCTTGTTGTCACTAGCTAGCCACAGATCTGCCTGTTGTCACTATCTAGCCACAGATCTACTTGTTGTCACTAGCTAGCCACAGATCTACTTGTTGTCACTAGCTAGCAACAGATCTACTTGTTGTCACTAGCTAGCAACAGATCTACTTGTTGTCACTAGCTAGGAACATATCTACTTGTTGTCACTAGCTAGGAACATATCTACTTGTTGTCACTAGCTAGCAACATATCTACTTGTTGTCACTAGCTAGCAACATATCTACTTGTTGTCACTAGCTAGCAACATATCTACTTGTTGTCACTAGCTAGCAACATACCTACTTGTTGTCACTAGCTAGCAACATATCTACTTGTTGTCACTAGCTAGCAACAGATCTACTTGTTGTCACTAGCTAGCAACAGATCTACTTGTTGTCACTAGCTAGCAACAGATCTACTTGTTGTCACTAGCTAGCAACAGATCTACTTGTTGTCACTAGCTAGCAACAGATCTACCTGTTGTCACTAGCTAGCAACAGATATACTTGTTGTCACTAGCTAGCCACAGATCTACTTGTTGTCACTAGCTAGCAACAGATCTACTTGTTGTCACTAGCTAGCAACATATCTACTTGTTGTCACTAGCTAGCAACAGATCTACCTGTTGTCACTAGCTAGCAACAGATATACTTGTTGTCACTAGCTAGCAACAGATATACTTGTTGTCACTAGCTAGCAACAGATCTACTTCTTGTCACTAGCTAGCAACAGATCTACCTGTTGTCACTAGCTAGCAACAGATCTACTTGTTGTCACTAGCTAGCAACAGATCTACTTGTTGTCACTAGCTAGCAACAGATCTACCTGTTGTCACTAGCTAGCAACAGATCTACCTGTTGTCACTAGCTAGCAACAGATCTACCTGTTGTCACTAGCTAGCAACAGATCTACTTGTTGTCACTAGCTAGCAACAGATCTACTTGTTGTCACTAGCTAGCAACAGATCTACCTGTTGTCACTAGCTAGCAACAGATCTACCTGTCGTCACTAGCTAGCAACAGATCTACCTGTCGTCACTAGCTAGCAACAGATCTACTTGTCGTCACTAGCTAGTAACAGATCTACTTGTCGTCACTAGCTAGCAACAGATCTACTTGTCGTCACTAGCTAGCAACAGATCTACCTGTTGTCACTAGCTAGCAACAGATCTACCTGTTGTCACTAGCTAGCAACAGATCTACCTGTTGTCACTAGCTAGCAACAGATCTACTTGTTGTCACTAGCTAGCAACAGATCTACTTGTTGTCACTAGCTAGCAACAGATCTACTTGTTGTCACTAGCTAGCCAACTAGCTAAGTACCTAAGGTTGCTGTGTTGTAAGTTGTCATTGTACAGCTTGGATTCATGGTATCTCGTTTCTATAACTAAATAGTTAGATTACAAATACATATATATATTTATTAAAGACTTCACCTGATGGCAGTTTTTCGGACGGAGATCTCTCGAGATGTCACTAGCTGTCTGCCTTAGCTACGGATAACGTGAATGGCAGACGTGATCAGCAGAGATAGTACCATGGATAGATAGTACACACGTTTTTATTGGTTTACAGTTTAGTACTACGCGGCGTTTGTATGTCAATCTATCGAACATAACAGTAAGTATTTAGCAAAAATTGTGCAATTGTTGGCATTGCCAACAAACGGAAGTGTTCAGAATAAATAAATATACACAATGTTAAAAGCAGCTCCTCCAACAACAGATATCGATCCTCTCGAAAACTAAAGCAGTTAACGTTAACTTGTAACGGCCCACCACCTGTCATAGTTAGCTAGCTAGCTTCACACACAGTTGATGGTCGTTGCTAAGTTACCTCACTTTCCCCCACACACACTAACGTTAGCTAGCTAACTTCTGAATTCATTGACACTTTTATCCTTAAATGCTTCAACTACAAGAAGTATCCTACTAAAGTGTTTCAATAGCCACCACGCATTAAACTAATACACAATTAAAAAGCAAACTCACCTTCGACAAAACAGAGAGCCGTTGTTGCTAGTAACTAACGTTACTAGTGCCGTGGCGTGTTGTCCTCTCTTTGCACTCGAAATAAAGGGGATTTTGGACACTTTCTCAACTAGAATACGCTTATCGCATCCTAACAACCTTTCATCAGACGGCGAGATACACGCAGACTGCTGATATCAACATGAAACGTTAAAATCCGGTTAGAGAAAGAGGTACTTTTCATTCTCTTCTCAAAAAGAGACAAAACTGTTTGGCGCGCTGTAATGACGTCAAGTCGATTTCACTCTCCCTGGCGCCTTGTTATGACTCGATCGTTTACTGGGACTTTTTCTGAAGCTTGGCAAATTAGATTTCAACATTTTTTTAATATGATATATGGCGAAGAAAAATGTTTGGTCATCAAGGACTTGAGAAATAATATGTCAGATATCATAGTTATCTGACAAATGAATGAAGCCGACACTGACGAGTTGTGATATTGTCTTGAAAAACTATAGTAGGAAGAATATAAATTATCACACACTCTCACACTCTCACACTGTGGCTGCAAGGCTCGTACATAACATTATGACCATGTATATCCGTCATAATAAAAACTGTTCATACAGCGAGAGCAGCATTGGAGAGAGGAATACGTTGTTTGTATTATTTACTACATTTAAACAAATATAACACACAGAGGCTTTCTAAATAATATAACACACAGAGGCTTTCTAAAATAATATAACACACAGAGGCTTTCTAAAATAATATAACACACAGAGGCTTTCTAAAATAATATAACACACAGAGGCTTTCTAAATAATATAACACACAGAGGCTTTCTAAAATAATATAACACACAGAGGCTTTCTAAATAATATAACACACAGAGGCTTTCTAAATAATATAACACACAGAGGCTTTCTAAATAATATAACACACAGAGGCTTTCTAAAATAATATAACACACAGAGGCTTTCTAAAATAATATAACACACAGAGGCTTTCTAAAATAATATAACACACAGAGGCTTTCTAAAATAATATAACACACAGAGGCTTTCTAAATAATATAACACACAGAGGCTTTCTAAAATAATATAACACACAGAGGCTTTCTAAATAATATAACACACAGAGGCTTTCTAAATAATATAACACACAGAGGCTTTCTAAAATAATATAACATACAGAGGCTTTCTAAAATAATATAACACACAGAGGCTTTCTAAATAATATAACACACAGAGGCTTTCTAAATAATATAACACACAGAGGCTTTCTAAAATAATATAACACACAGAGGCTTTCTAAAATAATATAACATACAGAGGCTTTCTAAAATAATATAACACACAGAGGCTTTCTAAATAATATAACACACAGAGGCTTTCTAAATAATATAACACACAGAGGCTTTCTAAAATAATATAACACACAGAGGCTTTCTAAATAATATAACACACAGAGGCTTTCTAAAATAATATAACACACAGAGGCTTTCTAAATAATATAACACACAGAGGCTTTCTAAAATAATATAACACACACAGAGGCTTTCTAAATAATATAACACACAGAGGCTTCTAAATAATATAACACACAGAGGCTTTCTAAATAATATAACACACAGAGGCTTTCTAAATAATATAACACACACAGAGGCTTTCTAAAATAATTGATTTGATAATGGAATGTTTCTGTTTAAAAGAGGGTTTTAAGACCCTTGTCAAAACATATATACGTCTGAAATAGCCCCATATTCCTTGTATAGGGCTCTGGTCAAAAGTAGTGCACTATATAGGGAATAGGGTGCCATAGGGCTCTGGTCTAAAGTAGTGCACTATATAGGGAATAGGGTTCCGATCTAAAGTAGTGCACTACATAGGGAATAGTGTGCCATTTCAGACACAAACATCTTCTCTCGAATAGAGTGGTTAAAGTATACACACTAATAATATCTCATAATCTTATATATAACATAATCTTATTTTTATTTAAATGTGACATCATTATAAGGACACAAGGCGAGACCCAAATGCAGACACAGGACGCAGATGTTTGAGCTCCGATATTTATTAAACCAAGGGGTATGCAAAAGGTAGGTCGGGAACCGGCGAGAGTTCATAAAACGGGTCAGAGTCCAAAACAGTACCAGACGAAGTGCAGTCTGAAGGTCAGGCAGGGGTTCAGTAACCAGATCTGTGTCCAAACAGTAAAAAAGGATAGGCAGGTTTGAAGACAGAACAGGCAGAGTGGTCAGGCAGGCAGGTTCAGAGACAGGACAGGGTCAAAACAAGGCGGACTAGAACCAAAAGAGACTGGGGAAAAATAGGCGCAAAGAGAACCGCTGGTTGACTTGGCAAACAAGATACACTGGCACAGAGAGACAGGAAACACAGGGATAAATACACCAGTACAGAGAGACAGGAAACACAGGGATAAATACACCGGTACAGTGAGACAGGAAACACAGGGATAAATACACTGATACAGAGAGACAGGAAACACAGGGATAAATACACTGGTACAGAGAGACAGGAAACACAGGGATAAATACACCGGGGAATAATAAGTGACACCTGGAGGGGGTGGAGACAATCACAAGGACAGGTGAAACAGATCAGGATGTGACAGTCATTGATCAAATATACAAAACAGATCTAGTCTGGTCCCAGATCAGTTTGTGCTTCAGCCAACCTATCCTGGGCCTGTATTCATCAAACATCTCAGAGAAGGAGTGCTGATCTAGGATCCGTTTTGGTCTTTTTAGATCACTATGGCTGCGTTTACACAGGCAGTCCAATTCTGATCTTAGATCACTATGGCTGCGTTTACACAGGCAGTCCAATTCTGATCTATTTGGCAATTATTGGTCGTTTTGACAGATCAGATCTTTCGCCAATAATTGGACAAAAGATCAGAATTGTAATGTCTGTGTTAATGTAGCCAATGAATGAGATTATGGACAGAGGGGACCTGATTGTAGAACATCACTCCTACTCTGATTCTCTTTGTGAATATGGGCCCAGGTCATGACGATAAGATAGGCAGGGGAGTTTAATAGTCAAAGGCAAAAACAGATCTTGGATCAGGCTATAGAGAAACCACAGGCAGATAAAACGGCATAATGGGGGCATTCCAAATGGCACCCTATTCCCTACATAGTGCGTACTAGCCCTATGGGTCCTGGTCAAAAGTAGTGCACTATATAGGGAATACGGTGCTGTTTGGGACATGTCTTGTATAGTGGTTCACAACCTTATTTGGTTACTGTACCACCAACTAAATGTTTCTCTGCCCAGAGTACCCCTGAAGTATCCCCTCTTGTGCATTTTACCAGTAAGTCTATGGTCTCATGACTCTTCTCAAGTACCCCCTGTGGATAGGCCAAGTACCCCTGGTTGGGAACCACTGTTTATAGCTGATTGGTCATCCCAATGGAACACTATTCCCTATTTAGTGCACTACTTTGACCAGACACTATCACAGGTAGTGCACTATATAGAGAGGGAACATTGTGCCGTTCGTCGACGCAGGACAGGAAGCTGGAGGACAAATATCCTGCTTTCACCCAGCATTAAATGTCTGGGCACCATCACGTACGTTATTAAAAGTGTGTGTGTGTGTGTGTGTGTGTTTAGAACGTGTTTGACCACAGCAGAGGAAGTACTAGCACGGTATTCAGCACCTATCAGACCATTCATTTTCAATATACAGAAACTAACCGGGGGGGGGGGGAGGCAATCTTTCTCTCTCCTCTTTTTCTGGGACAACGGGGACGGAAAGAAGGAGGGGGGGACTGAAAAACAGCTTCTATCTCCAGCCCATCAGACTGTTAAATAGCCATTCTGTTACTAGCTGGCTACCACCCGGTACTCTACCCTGACCTTAGTTACTGTTACTAGCTGGCTACCACCCGGTACTCTACCCTGACCTTAGTTACTGTTACTAGCTGGCTACCACCCGGTACTCTACCCTGACCTTAGTTACTGTTACTAGCTGGCTACCACCCGGTACTCTACCCTGACCTTAGTTACTGTTACTAGCTGGCTACCACCCGGTACTCTACCCTGACCTTAGTTACTGTTACTAGCTGGCTACCACCCGGTACTCTACCCTGACCTTAGTTACTGTTACTAGCTGGCTACCACCCGGTACTCTACCCTGACCTTAGAGGCTGCTGCCCTCTATACATAGACATGGAATCACTGGTCACTTTAATAATGTTAACATACTGCTTTACTCATCTCATATGTATATACTCTATTCTATTCTACTGTATTTTAGTCAATGCCATCCTATATAACTACTACTGTACACACCTTTTCTATGTCTGTACACACCATCCTATAGAACTACTGCTCATTAATAAAAAATGAAAAGCTGAAATGTCTTGAGTCAATAAGTATTCGATCCCTTTGTTATGACAAGCCTAAATACGTTCAGGAGTGAAAATGTGCCCAACGGCACGAACCCGAGGGGGGGCGCCAACCATCAGACCTGCCATCCAGGAAGTGATCTGAATATAAGGGTGTTCTCTAGCGGCTAGATGTTCTTTACCATTCGGCCATCAGACCTGCCATCCAGGAAGTGATCTGAATATAAGGGTGTTCTCTAGGGGCTAGATGTTCTTTACCATTCGGCCATCAGACCTGCCATCCAGGAAGTGATCTGAATATAAGGGTGTTCTCTAGGGGCTAGATGTTCTTTACCATTCAACCATCAGATTTGCCACCAATGCTCCTTATAGGACACATCACTGCACTCTATACTCCTCTGTAAACTGGTCATCTTTGTATACCCGTCACAAGACCCGCTGGTTGATGCTTATTTATAAAACCCTCTTAGGCCTCACTCCCCCCTAACTGAGATATCTACTGCAGCCCTCATCCTCCACATACAACACCCGTTCTGCCAGTCACATTCTGTTAAAGGTCCCCAAAGCACACACATCCCTGGGTCGCTCGTCTTTTCAGTTCGCTGCAGCTAGCGACTGGAACGAGCTGCAACAAACACTCAAACTGGACAGTTTTATCTCCATCTCTTCATTCAAAGACTCAATCATGGACACTCTTACTGACAGTTGTGGCTGCTTTGTGTGATGTATTGTTGTCTCTACCTTCTTGCTCTTTGTGCTGTTGTCTGTGCCCAATAATGTTTGTACTATGCTTTGTGCTGCTACCATGTTGTGTTGCTACCATGTTGTGCTGCTACCATGTTGTGTTGCTACCATGTTATTGTCATGTTGTGTTGCTACCATGTTGTGCTGCTACCATGTTGTGCTGCTACCATGTTGTGTTGCTACCATGTTATTGTCATGTTGTGTTGCTACCATGTTGTGTTGCTACCATGTTGTGTTGCTACCATGTTATTGTCATGTTGTGTTGCTACCATGTTGTGTTGCTACCATGTTGTGTTGCTACCATGTTGTGTTGCTACCATGTTGTTGTCATGTTGTGTTGCTACCATGTTGTGTTGCTACCATGTTATTGTCATGTTGTGTTGCTACCATGTTGTGTTGCTACCATGTTATTGTCATGTTGTGTTGCTACCATGTTATTGTCATGTTGTGTTGCTACCATGTTATTGTCATGTTGTGTTGCTACCATGTTGTGTTGCTACCATGTTGTGTTGCTACCATGTTGTGCTGCTACCATGTTGTGTTGCTACCATGTTGTGTTGCTACCATGTTGTGTTGCTACCATGTTGTGTTGCTACCATGTTGTGTTGCTACCATGTTGTGTTGCTACCATGTTGTGTTGCTACCATGTTGTGTTGCTACCATGTTGTGTTGCTACCATGTTGTTGTCATGTTGTGTTGCTGCCATGTTGTGTTGCTACCATGTTGTTGTCATGTTGTGTTGCTACCATGTTGTGTTGCTACCATGTTGTTGTCATGTTGTGCTGCCTTGCTATGTTGTTGTCTTAGGTCTCTCTTTATGTTGCGTTGTCTCTCTTGTCGTGATGTGTGTTATGTCCTATATTTATATTTCATTTATTTTTATGTTTAATCCTCCGTCCTCACAGGAGGCCTTTTGCCTTTTAGTAGGTCGTCATTGTAAATAATACATTGTTCTTAACTGACTTGCCTAGTTAAAAGAAGGTTAAATAAAATAAATAAATAAAAGTGGGTGTGACCAAACTTTTGTCTGATACTGTGTATGTCTCTCCTCCATTGTGACGTACAGGGCTCCACGGCAGCAGTGGCTGGTGCTGGAGGACTACTCATGTGGCAGCTCGTTGCCTCCCTCTAGTGGACAAACAGGAAGCAGCAGTGGATGGTGCTGGAGGACTACTCATGTGGCAGCTCGTTGCCTCCCTCTAGTGGACAAACAGGAAGCAGCAGTGGCTGGTGCTGGAGGACTACTCATGTGGCAGCTCGTTGCCTCCCTCTAGTGGACAAACAGGAAGCAGCAGTGGATGGTGCTGGAGGACTACTCATGTGGCAGCTCGTTGCCTCCCTCTAGTGGACAAACAGGAAGCAGCAGTGGCTGGTGCTGGAGGACTACTCATGTGGCAGCTCGTTGCCTCCCTCTAGTGGACAAACAGGAAGCAGCAGTGGATGGTGCTGGAGGACTACTCATGTGGCAGCTCGTTGCCTCCCTCTAGTGGACAAATAGGAAGCAGCAGCCTGGTTTCCCAACCCACTTCCCCTAATAGAGCCTTCAGAAAGTTATCACACCCTGGACTTTTTCCCACGTTTTGTTGTGTTACAAAGTGGGATTAAAATTGATTTAATTGTACTTTTTTTTGTCAACAATCTACACCAAATAGTCTATAATGTCAAAGTAGAAGAAAAATTCAAAGATTTGTACAAAATAAAATAACAATGATATCCGGTATTTTGATTAGACACGTTTTCAACACCCTGAGTCAATACATGTTAGAATAATTATTTGTCAGCGGTTACAGCCGTGAGGCATTCTGGGTAAGTCTCTAAGAGGTTTCCACATATGGATTCCACACACTTATTATTTAAAAAATACTTTAAGCTCTGTCAAATTGGTCGTTGATCATTGCTAGACAAACCTTTTCATGTCTTGCCAAAGATTTTCAAGCAGATTTAAGTCAAAACTGTAACTCGGCCATTCAGGAACATCCACTGTCTGTGTGTTGTGTTGGATTTGCATAACACTTTGTATTCAGGACATAAAGTTCATTTCTTTGCCACATTTTTAGAAGTTTTACGATAGCGCCTTGTTGGAAACAGGATGCATGTTTTGGAATATTTTTATTCTGTACAGACTTCCTTATTTTTACTCATTTAGGTTTGTATTGTGGAGTAACTACAATGTTGTTGATCCATCCTCAGTTTTCTCCTATCACAGCCATTAAACTCTGTAACTGTTTTAAAGTCACCATTGGCTTCATGATGAAATCCCTGAGCGGTTTCCTTCCTCTCTAGCAACTGAGTTAGGAAGGATGCCTGTATCTTTGTAGTGACTGGGTGTATTGATACAC